>NC_134892.1:23121985-23124485 GCF_041734735.1 Babylonia areolata
TTTTTCGGTATAATTTTTTCTCGTATAACCCCCTCCCCCAACCCACCCCGCTGTCACCAAAAAAAAAAAAAAAAAAAAAATCCTGAAACAGGGGCAGTGCACTGCGAACACGTCACATCCGGTAACACAGTAACAAACAGCTTCTTTAGTACAGATCCGCTGTTTCAAAACCCACAGTGCTCTCTCCAAACAGAACGTCCTGTGGACCAGTCTCACCCGACACTGCCTCCAAGGCGACGGTGTCTGACTCACTCCCACGCCGCAGCTCGCTGTTCCCTGCACGCTGGTCTCCGCCCCTCGCGGAAGGGGAACGGGAAGGTCTCGTGCCGCTGGGTTCTCTCAGGGAACCCCGCCGAGGGTTCCCGTCACCGTGGGAGCCCCTCTCACACCCCCTACTGACGCTGCCGACGGGATTTCTCTTCCTCGTGCCTGGTTCGGGGACGGTCGGGGTGGGGGAGGTCTGTCGTTGCCATGGTGATGTCGGAATGTCGCCGTCGGCGGTTTCCGTCGCCGTCACTGCCTTCGAGGTGGTGTGTTTGCGATTCCCGTGCCGGGACAGCTTCCGGGGCAGCGTCGTTTCCGCTCCGAAATAACGTGTCTGCAAACGATTGGTTGGTTTTGAGTCACGTGACCTGACCGAGCCAATCGTTGCGCTGTTGTTGCTGTGTAGCCACGGGTTCGCACGATTGGCTGGTTTGGAGTCACGTGACCTGATCGAGCCAATCGTTGCGCTGTTGTTGCTGTGTAGCCACGGGTTCGCACGATTGGCTGGTTTGGAGTCACGTGACCTGATCGAGCCAATCGTTGCGCTGTTGTTGCTGTGTAGCCACGGGTTCCTCCCCCTCTGTAGGGTGAAGAAAGCAGGGCGGGAATTATTACCGGGGGTGGGTTTCTTGCTGGGGGGTTTCCTTCTCTGAGCGGAGTAGAACTGGGAGCGGGAAGCGGTGCTGTTGTGTGTCTCTGGAGGTGGCGTCGTTTGGGTCGAGCGAAGGGAGTCCAGGGTGCTCCTCAGCTGCCTCAGCATCCTCCTCTCCTCTCTGTCCGTGAGGCCAGTCTGCTCACTGAGGTCCCTCCTCAGGTCTCCAGGGTGACTCGCCAGCCACGGGTGACCACCTGGAGAACCCGGGCCTTTCGTTGAGAAATCCTCTGCGTACAGGTTGACAGATCCTGGAGAACCCGGGCCTTTCGTTGAGAAATCCTCTGCGTACAGGTTGACAGATCCTGGAGAACCCGGGCCTTTCGTTGAGAAATCCTCTGCGTACAGATTGACAGATCCTGGAGAACCCGGGCCTTTCGTTGAGAACTCCTCTGCGTACAGGTTGACAGATCCTCCTGAGGTTCCCATGCCGTGTGGGCGGAGAGGGTTGACTTCGTAGCTGTCCAGCTCTGCGTTGAAACCGGAAGAGGATGACGCGTGACTGACGTCACTTCCGGTGAAGATTGGGATGCTCTCTTCAGGACTTGAGCAGCTGTTGGACGGTTTAGGATCACGCCCTGGTTTTGTGAAAAATTCTCTCATGTGTTTTTCCACAGCCGACAGGTTCCGTGATTCTGAAAATGAGTTTTTACTTCTTTTGCTTCCCTTTTCAGGGTTATTTGGGAAACGAGTTAGCTCTTGTGGGGATCTGTGCAGCTTTAGTAGGTGTATATGTCCGAACATTTCAACGAATGGGTATTTTGTCTGAGGCTGGTTTTGAAGGCTTTTGCCCATGCCCAGGGCTACATCACTCATGTGCGGGTGTGGCTCGTGATTCTCTGACGTCTGACCTTGAGCAGAGTGATGGAAGAACGGGTCAAGGTCAGCGTGAAGTTCATCAGAGGTCAGGTGAGGTGAGGAGGACGAGCTGTTGTCCACAGAAGATTCCAGGGTCTCGTTCGTCATGTATTGGTCCAGATCCTGGTCCAGTCGATAAAGAATGTTGTACACGTTCTCACACTCCGTCATGGCCTCTGACCCGTCGTCAGCATATGTCTCTTCACCATCACCGACATTTTGGTATCCGTCGGGTTCATCTGTAACGTTTGTTCTCTTTGGTGAACAATCTTCATCGGAAATTCTACACGTGTCCTGTTTTGAGCGTTTGAGGGTATGACTCACACTGACACCGTCTGTGAGAGTTACGGGGGTATGGGCGCTTTGTTCTGTCCGGACCCAAGCCAGGTCGTTGAAAGGGAGTGTCGTGTGGTTCACCCTCAAACATTCCAAAGGAATCAGCGGCAGTGTTTGACGCGACAAGTTGCTTTCCCCCTGCCATAGAACGAAGTCGTCCTTCCTCGTCTTCAATGTGAATCATCGTGTGTCTTTCTTTGCTAAAATCACCAATCATAGTGAGATTGTCTTTGCTAAAATCGCCAAGCATCGTAGGATTATCCGTCCTAAAATTGTCAATCATAGTGGGATCGTCTTTCCTAAAATCACGAATCATCGTGAGATTGTCTTTCCTAAAATCCTCAATCACTGTGGAATTGTCTTTGCTAAAATCACCAATCATCGTAGGAT
>NC_134892.1:23139485-23144485 GCF_041734735.1 Babylonia areolata
GACAGGTTTGCCTGAGGGAAAAAACATATCAGCCCTCGTGTAGTCTCGTTGAAAATGACTTTCAGAACTCATCATTATGTCAGAAGCTTAAAATAATAATGATATTAATCATAATGATGATAACGATAATGATGAAAAATAGAAATAGATTTATAGATAATTAAATAATTCAATGAATAAATAAATAGATAAACAAATGAATAGATAAATAGACAAATTAATTAATTAATAATAAATAAATAAAATAAATAGATAAATAGATGAATAAATAAATAAATTAATTAATTAATGGTAAATAAACAAAACAAATAAATAGATAAATGCATAAATAAATAAATAGATAAATCAATAAAACATATTTTTACTTCTTGAATAAATCTGTAATGTCGCAGTGCTTTTTTTTTTTTTTTTTTTTACAGGAACAGTTACAATTAATTCACTTCAACACAAAACAGCGAAACTGTACACAATTTTTCCTTGGAAAAGCTGCAGTTGAACAAACTTCTCTCAACACAAAACACTCATATGTTTCATCGATGTGCATGAATAACAGAGTTTATGCGTGATCGAGTGCATACATACATACATACATACATACATGCATATTCAACTCCTCCCCACCTCCCCCCTCCTACACACACACACACACACACACACACACACACACACACACACACACACGTGAAGAACACAACAGTACCTTCCACATCCAGGAACGTATCAGCCGACTCGCATCCCAGCAGATTGCACGCCACACACACCCACATGCCTCCGTCCTTCTCATTGGTCGCTCCCTGGATCATCAGAACCCCGTCAACCAATCGGTACCCTTCGACGCTGACCTTGACCTCTTGACCTTCAGGCGACCTCCACGTGACGGTAGGGTCAGGGTCACCTTCAGCATGGCACGTGATGTTCACTGGGGCGTGCATGGCGGTGGGGGGCGGGTTGGAAATTGCACGGATGACTGGAGGCACTGAAAAGTGCAGACACATATTTTTTAATTAAATTGATGTACTGTTTAACTCTTTCCATACGAACGGCGAAAGAGACGACGTTAACAGCGTTTCACCCCAATTGCCATCATCAAAATATTCCAAGCGGAAGGCTCTTATACTGAAGAGGTGAATGTTGACAAAGAATACCACAATTCTGACGACGGAAGCTAAAGGTTGGGTCATTCAGACACCCACTGGACATCCGAGGGGTCTGTGTAGAGGAGAAGAGAGGACTGGCCGTACTGAGTGAGTTAACCATTTTGGATATACGGTGCTTGTGAACAGAATTGAGTCCCTGTTATAAAATCAAGATTCTAGTGTGCGGGTGTCCATGTGTGTGTGCGTGTGTCCATGTGTGTGCGTGTGTCCATGTGTGTGTGTGTGTGTGTGTGTGTGTGTGTGTGTGTGCAGAATTTTCTTGTCTTGCTTTACGCATGTGTCACATGTGTGTGTGTGTAAAAAACTAATTCTTGCTTTGTGTGTGTGTGATTATATGCGTGTGCACGTGTGTGTTGCTCGTGTGTATATGCTTGTGTGTGTGTGTGTGTGTGTGCGCAAGCGCGCGCGCGCGTGTGTGTGTACACACGTAGAAACGAACATGTGCAAAGGCGCGCGCGCGCGCTCACACACACACACACACACACACACACACACACACACACACACACAGACACACACACATACACAGACACACACACAGACACACACAGACACACAGACACAGACACAGACACACACACACACACACACACACACACACACACACACACACACACACACACACACACATCGACTGACCAACTGACCAAATTTGAACGCGTCACTCCTCTCTTCCACTCTCTTCACTGGCTACCTGTTTCCCAAAGAATCCAATACAACTTTCCTACTCTGACGTTTTCTGCCCTCTCAAGCTCTGTCCCTCGCATTCCTCTCTGACCTCCTTGAAGCGTACATTCCAACTCATCACCTTCGTTTTGCTTCTGACACCAGGCTATTAAAAATCCCCAGTGTAAAGAAGAAGGAAGAGGGCAATACATATCTTTTTAAGCCCCCTCATTGTGGAACAAACTACCATTAAAAAAAAATTGCCCCTATTCTGTCTTGCTAAATCATTTTGAGGCTGCTTTGAAAACGCATTTCTCCGTCAACAGTAATTTTCCAGTGCTGATGTTGGTGTGATCTGGTTCTTTTTCTTCTTCGTCTTCTTCTTCTTCTGCGTTCGTGGGCTTCAACTCCCACGTTCACTCGTATATACGCGAGTGGGCTTTTACGTGTATGACCGTTTTTACCCCGCCATGTAGGCAGCCATACTCCGTTTTCGGGGGTGGTGTGATCTGGTTCCAAATGCATGCTTTGTTTGTGGGAAAGCCAGTTTGCCATTTGTGTTTGGTGAGGAGCTTGCGAGTGTCCGTGCACTCGTGCGTGCGTGTGTTCATGCAATGCGTGCGTATTGCAGGGGTGTGTCTTCTTGGGTGACAAAAAAAAATGTGGATGAGCGTTTGTTGAATAGAGGTAGTGAACACGAAGGTATTCTGGCTTGTGATTGTCTGTGTGTGGGAGTGCGGCGGCGGTAGGGGGGTTGGAGTGGGGGGGGGGGGAGATAGATAAAGGGGGAGAGGGAAGAGGGGGGGGGGGGTTGAACGAAATGTAAAGCACTTTGAGCAGTATTTCTATGAAAAGAAAGAGAGAAAAAAAAACCCCTCACTATATAAAATTAATGTACATTATGATGATAGTGATGATTTGTTGATGATGATGATGAAGTAGATTATTACTATTATCATTACTGTTTTTTCATTGTTGTTGCTGTTCTTCTTCTCTTGTTGTTATGATCATCATTATCATCATTATTACCATCATTATCATTATGATTACTGTTATTATTATTACTATGATTATTATTAGTAGTAGTATCATCATCATCATCATCATCATCATCATCATCATCATCCATTATTATTATTATTGTTAAATTAATATTATTATTATTATTATTATTATTATTGTTGTTCTTGTTGTTGTTATTGTCATCACCATCATCCTCAGCATCATCACCATCACCATTAAAATCATCCTCCTCATCATCACCACCACCATCATCATCATCATCACCACCACCATCATCATCATCATCACCACCACCACCACCACCATCATCATCACCACCACCACCATCACCACCACCATCATCATCATCACCACCACCACCATCATCATCACCACCATCATCATCATCACCATCATCATCATCATCACCACCACCACCACCATCATCATCATCACCACCACCACAATCACCACCACCATCATCATCATCACCACCACCACCACCATCATCACCACCACCATCACCACCACCATCATCATCATCACCACCACCACCACCATCACCACCACCATCATCATCATCATCACCACCACCATCACCACCACCATCATCATCATCACCACCACCACCACCATCATCATCATCACCATCATCATCATCACCACCATCACCACCACCATCATCATCATCACCACCATCATCATCACCACCACCATCATCACCATCATCATCATCACTGACCTTGAACTGTGATGAAGACAGGATCAGCATAGATGACGGCCTCTCCGATGGCGGCAGTGCAGTAGAACCAGCCTTCATCCATCTTCAGCACCCGCTTTGATATCACACACGATACAGAACACACCATGCACAACACGGAACACAGAACTGCAGAACTGCATAACACAGAAGACATAATAATAATAATAATATTCACCTCCACCTATCCCGTAGTCTTGTGGACCGTTGGGGCGCCACAGGTGATCTGGCAACCAGCATCCTCCAATCCTCATACAATCAGGAGGTCAGAAAACCGAGAGGATTGGAGGAATAATAATAATAATAATAATAATAATATTCATATAGCGCTGAATCTTGTGCAGAGACAAATCTAAGTGCTTTCACACCAGTCATTCACACGCATGCATAACTCTAAAACTGGAGAAACTGAAGATAAGGAAGAGGCAGGGAAGGAGGATATTTTGGGAAGAGGTGGGTTTTAAGGCCAGACTTGAAAGAACTGAGTGCGGAGACCTGACGAAGCGAAAGAGAAAGTTCATTCCAATTGCAAGGTCCAGAGACAGAGAAAGAACTGCGTCCAACAGTGGAGTGTTTGAATCTTTTTATGCGTAAACAGACATAATACGAAATATAGAGCACAGAACGTTTCTAGAAACAGCCTTCATCTTCATTCTGTTCTCGCTTCAGTAACATCACACAGTACAGACTGCAGACTACAAAATGCAGTGATAAGAAACTGTAGGGAGAGCTGGACAGTACAAGGTCTTCAGAGAAAAAGCCCCCCCACCCCCACCCCCCCACACCCCACCCCTCAGTCAAGTGTTTCGGCCCTTAACTCCTTACACTCTAAGGGGCCCGGGCCGCACCCAGGTCGTGACTCCTGGATTGCCCTTGTATTGCATCACACAATGCAGACTGCAGATTACAAAATACAGAATACAGGACACAAACTGCAGGACACAGAATGGAGAATACAGAACAGAAGGACAAACAGACAAACGCCATCACCAACCTCAAACACAACGTCACCCTCCTCTGTCGCCCAGAAACGTCTCGTTATTGCCCCCTCCTCCTCCTCCTCCTCCCCCTCTTCCTCCTCCTCCTCCTCCTCCTCCTCCTCCTCCTCCTCCTTCTCCTTCTCCTCCTCCTCTTGCCCTTGGACAGACTGACCGATGGTGTCAATCAGGATGTCCACCCCGCTGTTCCGCAGCCCACGGAACCAGCGCACAGTGGGCACGTGGAGCTCGTCGTCCCCAGCGGACCCGTCAGCCCGGCAGGACAGGGTGAGGGAGTCTGTCACGTTTACCGTCGTGTTCAGGGGCTGCTGGGTGAAGTATGGCTGCCCTGCGTTGTCAAAAACAACCGATATCAATAGAGAGAAATAATGATACACGGCGAGAAGGATGTTCGTTATGATGATGGTGATGATTACG
>NC_134892.1:23149485-23154485 GCF_041734735.1 Babylonia areolata
GTGGCCGGTCCTGCCTGTCGCGGTACCACGTGACTTCCGGGACCGGATATCCGGCGACGCGGCAGGAGAAGGTAGTTGTTTCCCCAATCCGGGCCACGCGGCTACGAGGTCTGGTTAGGAAGTATGGGGGGCCTGGAAATGTGGAGGTTATGAGTTTGTGGGAGCTGAAAGGTTTGATGCTGCTACTGATGATGATGATGATGATGATGATGATGACGATGACTACGACGATAATGAGAAGAAAAAGAAGAGGACGAGGAGGATAAACGCACAGAAGAAGAAGAAGAAGATGATGATGATGATGATGATGATGATGGTGGTGATGATAAATGTCCATTAAGATTTTGTTGTTGTAAAATGGTGTGTGTGTGTTGGGGCTCATGTACGTTTATGTGTATTTGACTGTGCTTTCATATCTGTGAAACTGCATGTTTGGTGCATATCTGTTATGCATGTGTGGGTGTATGTGTGAATGTGTGTCTTCATGTTTTTACATTTATTTGCTTATTTATCATCATTGTTGTCTTATTTATTTATTCATTTATTTCTTCTTCGTATTATTATTATTATTACTACCTTTTTTATATTATTTTATTTTATTTTTTATTTACTTATTTATGTACGCTTATCTATTATTTATTCACCTTTTTTTTTTCTTTTTTTCTCAATGCCTGACCAAGCGCGTTGGGTTACGCTGCTGGTCAGGCATCTGCTTGGCAGATGTGGTGTAGCGTATATGGATTTGTCCGAACGCAGTGACGCCTCCTTGAGCCACTGAAACTGAAACTGTTGTAAAATGTCAGTCTATCAAAATGGAATTTTTTTTAAATGTTTAAAAAAAGAAGATGAATATTATGATGATGATACTACTACTACCACTACTAATACTATAATTATATCTAACAATGATAATTTTAAAAAAAGACGATGACGACATAATGAGAAGAAGAAGAAGAAGAAGATGATGATGATTGATAATAATATTATTGATGATGACGACGGACACAATGAAAAGAAGAAGAAGCACCACCACCACCACTACCACCACCACAATCACTATCACAAACGCTTATGCGTGACAGTGATGAAGATGTTGATGATGACGACAGGCACCACCACCACCACCACCACCAAAAACCACCATCACAACAACGACAAAGACAAAAATTACAACATCTATAATGATGGTCACGAAGATGATGACAACCACGGCGGCAACCACCACCACCAACAACAAGAACTTACACCAACACAACAACCACCACCACCACCAACACCAACAACAACAACAACAACAACACCACAACTACCACTACCACCACCACCAACAACAACAACAACAACAACAACACCACAACTACCACTACCACCACCAACACCACCACCAACACCAACACAACTACCACTACCACCACCAACAACAACAACAACACCCACACCACCACAACTACCACTACCACCACCACCACCACCAACACCACCACAACTACCACTACCACCACCACCACCACCAACACCACCACAACCGCCACTACCACCACCATAACCACCACCACCATCACCAACAACAACACCAACACAACAACCACCACCACCACCAACAACAACACCAACACAACTACTACTACCACCACCACCAACAACAAGAACTTACACCAACACAACAACCACAACCGCCACTACCACCACCATAACCACCACCACCATCACCAACAACAACAACACCAACATCACAACTACCATCACCACCACCACAACCGCCACTACCACCACCATAACCACCACCACCATCACCAACAACAACACCAACATCACAACTACCATCACCACCACCACAACAACAGCCACTACCACCACCAACAACAACAACAACAACACCAACACCACAACTACCACTACCACCACCAACACCAACAACAACTTACACCAACACAACAACCACCACCACCACCACCACAACCGCCACTACCACCACCATAACCACCACCACCATCACCAACATCAACACCAACACCACAACTACCATCACCACCACCACAACAACAGCCACTACCACCACCACCAACAACAACAACAACAACACCAACACCACAACTACCACTACCACCACCAACACCAACAACAACACCAACACAACCACCACCACCACCACCACCACAACCGCCACTACCACCACCATAACCACCACCACCATCACCAACAACAACACCAACACCACAACTACCACCACCACCACAACAACAACAGCCACTACCACCACCACCACCAACAACAACAACAACACCAACACCACAACTACCACCACCACATCCACACCCGCCACTACCACCACCACCACCACCACCATAACCACTACCACCACCATAACCACTACCACCACCATAACCACCACTACCACCACCACCACCACCACTACCACTACCACCACCACCATAACCACCACCACCACAAACGCCACTACCACCACCAACAACAACAACAGCAACACCAACACCACAACTACCACCACCACCACCACAACCACCACCACCACCACCAACAACAACAACAACAGCAACACCAACACTACAACTACCACCACCACCACATCCACAACCGCCACTACCACCACCACCACCACCACCACCACCATCACCAACAACACCAACACCACAACTACCACCACCACCACCACAACCACCACCACCACCACAACTACCACCACCACAACCGCCACTACCACCACCATAACCACCACCACCACCACCACCAACACCACAACTACCACCACCACCACCACCACAACCGCCACTACCACTACCACCACCAACAACAACAGCAACACCAACACCACAACTACCACCACCACCACCACCACCACCAACAACAACAACAGCAACACCAACACTACAATTACCGCCACCACCACATCCACAACCGCCACTACCACCACAACAACCACCACCACCACCACAACTACCACCACCACAACCGCCACTACCACCACCATAACCACCGCCACCACCACCACCAACACCACAACTACCACCACCACCACCACAACAACAACCGCCACTACCACCACCACCAACAACAACAGCAGCAACGCCAACACCACAACTACCACCACCACCACATCCACAACCGCCACTACCACCACCACAACCACCACCACCACCACCACCTACCTGTAACAGTTAGCCACGCCTCAGAAGTGACGAAGCCAGTGTGGCCGCTGACCAGACAGGTGTAACGACCACTGCTCTGGGGGGTCACTGCAGTGATGGTCAGCGTCCCCTCATCGTCCACAGAGAACCTCCCTGCCTCGTGGGACACTGGTAGAGCCACTGTCAACCAAGGGACCGCCGATAGTAATAGTGGAGTGATGGCCTAGAGGTAACGCGTCCGCCTAGGAAGCGAGAGAATCTGAGCGCGCTGGTTCGAATCACGGCTATTTTCTCCCCCTCCACTAGACCTTGAGTGGTGGTCTGGACGTTAGTCATTCGGATGAGACGATAAACCGAGGTCCTGTGTACAGCATGCACTTAGCGCACGTAAAAGAACCCACGACAACAAAAGGGTTTTCCCTGGAAAAATTCTTTAAAAAAAAAAAATCCACTTCGATAGGAAAAACAAATAAAACTGCACGCAGGAAAAAATACAAAAAAAATGGGTGGCGCTGTAGTGTAGCGACGCGCTCTCCCTGGAGGAGAGCAGCCCAAATTTCACACAGAGAAATCTGTTGTGATAAAAAGGAATACAAATACAAATATAAATAATAATATTTGGACGCCCTATCTCCGGAGAGCCCAGAGCGTTTCCAAATACAATTACACATACATACATTGATGCAGACACACTTCATAACATTCATTTGCCTATATGCATCACAAAATAAACAGGTCACACACACACACACACACACACACACACACACACACACACACACACACACACACACACACACACACACACACACGGACATTTGTTATAGGTGTTTGATGTTAGCGTTTCCTTCGATATGCCTATGCCCCCCTTTTAATGTCCCCCCCCCCCCAATTCTCTGTATCATTCCCCACCACACACACACATGCGCTAAAGCTAAGTGAGTTAAAAAAAAAGTATACAAGAAGTAGGTCTCTCTCTTCACCACTCCGCCACCTACCTCCTTAACTCACTCAGTACGGCCAGTCCTCTCTTCTCCTCTACACAGACCCTTCAGATGTCCAGTGGGTGTCTGAATGACCCAACCTTTAGCTTCCGTCGTCAGAATTGTGGTATTCTTTGTCAACATTCACCTCTAAGAGCCTTCCGCTTGCAATATTTTGATGATGGTAATTGGGGTTAAACGGTGTTCACGTCGTCTCTTTCGCCGTTCGTGTGGAGAGAGTTAAAAAAAGTATACAAGAAGTAGGTCTCTCACTTCAAAAACATGGCACACTGACAGGTAGATGGTAGAGTGGTTGAGACCTTCATCTGCCAATACAGAGAGTCCGTGAGGGTGTGGGTTCGAATCCCGCTGTCGCCCTTTCTCCCAAGTTTGACTGAAAAATCGAACTGAGGGTCTAGTCACTTTGAAGAGACAATAAACCGAGGTCCCGTGTGCAGCACACACTTGGCGCACTGAAAAAGAACCCACGGGCAAATGGCTAGCTTAGAATATCCACAATATTATGTAACAGGTTTTGAATTTTTTGATAATACTGTTGTTGGGTTTTTTCTTCATGATTATGTTTGTATTAAACTAGATGATTCTCGGTGTTCCCTCGATGCTCCGAAGAAGGAAATTATGTTGCTATTTTGGTGGTGTATTGACCGAGGGATTATACGTTAAAGACTCTGTGTGTGTGTGTGTGTGTGTGTGTGTGTGTGTGTGTGTGTGTGTGTGTGTGTGTGTGTGTGTGTGTGTGTGTGTGTGTGTATGCCTCACTGTGTGTGTGTTTGTTGGGATAGGGGATATGCAAAAACAAAAAAACAAACAAAAAAACACACAACAAAAACCCTTGCAGCTGGATGAATTA
>NC_134892.1:23166985-23171985 GCF_041734735.1 Babylonia areolata
AGAAGAAGAAGAAGAAGAAGAAGAAGAATGATAATGTTGAGAAGAGGAAGAAGAAGAAAAAGAAGAATAAGGAGAAGAAGAATGATAATGTAAAGAAGAAGAAGAAGAATGATGATTATGATGATGATGATAAGGCACCTTCGATCGCACGCACACGCATTTATAAGCACGGCGCGTGGAATATACACATATAAGCGCGCGCACACTCCTACACACGCTTGAGCGAACACGCACACACACACACACACACACACACACACACACACACACACACACACACACACACATACACACACACACACACACACACACGTATACACATACACACACAAACCAACAATCAGAGAAAGACGGGGAGAGAGGGGAGAAAGAGAGGGGGGGAGACAAAGACAGAGAGAGAGAGAGAGAGAGAGAGAGAGAGAGAGAGAGAGAGAGAGAGATACAGAGACACAGAGAGAGAGACAGACAGAGAGAGACGCTTTGACGCTTTAACTCTCTCCATACGAACGGCGAAAGAGACGACGTTAACAGCGTTTCACCCCAGTTGCCATCATCAAAATATTGCAAGCGGAAGGTTCTTATACTGAAGAGGTGAATGTTGACAAAGAATACCACATTTCTGACGACGGAAGCTAAAGGTTGGGTCATTCAGACACCCACTGGACATCCGAGGGGTCTGTGTAGAGGAGAAGAAAGGACTGGCCGTACTGAGTGAGTTAATGTCATTGGCTACGAGGTCGTTATGATATGAATGAATGCGTCGACATAATTTTATCGTATAACAAAACATTATAATAAACGAATTAAATGGTTAAAGAAAATAATGAAACGAAAGAGAGAGAGAGAGAGAGAGAGAGAGAGAGAGAGAGAGAGAGAGAGAGAGAGAGAGAATCCTCATTTCGAAATCAGATAGGAAAATTCGATGTTGATCGTCAGCTTACGACTAGTGTGTTGCTTGCTGTAGTCAGTGTGTTCAAAATGATTCATGGAAACAATGATAACAGCTGTGTCCCGTCAAAAAAAAAAAAAATCCCGAAGAATTATACAGTGTGCAAAAAATAAATAAATAAATAAAATAAGCAAATAAGCAACAACAAAAAAAAGCCATGAATCCAATAATTAATAATCTGTATGGAAATAACTCGTTGTCTGTCTCTCTGTGTTTTTGTGTCTGTGTCTGTGTCTGTCTCTGTCTCTGTCTCTGTGTCTCTGTCCTTATTCTGTCTGTACGTCTGTCTGTTTATCCCTCTCTCTGTGACTTTGTCTCTGTCTGTCTGTCTGTCTGTCTGTCTGTCTCTCTCTCTCCTTCTCTCTCCTTCTCTTCCTCCCATCCTGTCTCTCTCTCTCTGACTTTGTCTCTGTCTCTCTCTTTTCCTGTCAGCGTGTCTACCTATCTATTGTTCGTTCTTTAGTTTAACGTCTTTTCACTGTAAGTGATTATCTATCTATCTATATCTATCTATCTATCTATCTATCTATCGCTTCCTAATTGTCTGTATCAACAGCAACAATAGCAACAGCAGTAGTAGTACTGGTTGTAACAGTAGCAACAACAACAACAACAACAACAGTAGCAGCAGCAGTTAGTAGTATTAGTTGTTGTAGTTGTAGCAGTAGTAGTTTTGTTGCTTTCTTTGTTTTCACTATTTTCTGTCGTCTCTCTTTTTCTCGCGATCTATAATTGGCCATTTTATTTGTCTTATATATATATATATATATAAATTCTGGTTGATAGTAAACATACATGTCTGTCTGTCCTTAATAAGTGGACGCAGTTATTAGTTCTCTGACGGTTAGTTTTTTGCGATTATTTTCGTGGACTATTTTCTGGATCAGAATGATCATGTATTTACTTTGGGTGTAGGTGAGTAGTTGAATTCAGTTGTGACTGTGTGTGTGTGTGTGTGTGTGTGTGTGTGTGTGTGTGTGTGTGTGTGTGTGTGTGTGTGTGTGTGTGTGTGTGTGAATGTCTGTGTGTGAGTGTGTGTGAGTGTGTGTGAATGTCTGTGTGTGAGTGTCTGTATGAGAGCGAGCGCGCGTATGCGTCTGTAAATATGCTTTCATTTTTTTTGTTGGATTGTGCTGTATTTTTCTGCATAATCAAAATAATACATCAAGATATTACATAGTATTCACCACTGATTCAAATACGAACCCTAACGGGTTAACTGAACTGTAAAAAAAGAAGAAGAAGAAGAAGAAGAAGAAGAAGAAGAAGAAGAAGAAGAAGAAAGGAAAATAGCAATAAGAAGAACAATAATGAGATGCTCTAGACTCAAACACAGTTCACATTCAGCTGACTTGCCTCTGTGGACAGAAAACTTCTTCTTCTTCTGCGTTCACTCGTATGCACACGAGTGGGCTTTTACGTGTATGACCGTTTTTACCCCGCCATGTAGGCAGCCATACTCCGTTTTCGGGGGTGTGCATGCTGGGTATGTTCTTGTTTCCATAACCCACCGAACGCTGACATGGATTACAGGATCTTTAACGTGCGTATTTGATCTTCTGCTTGCATATACACACGAAGGGGGTTCAGGCACTAAGCAGGTCTGCACATATGTTGACCTGGGAGATCGTAAAAATCTCCACCCTTTACCCACCAGGCGCCGTCACCGTGATTCGAACCCGGGACCCTCAGATTGACAGTCCAACGCTTTAACCACTCGGCTATTGCGCCCGTCGGACAGAAAACAATTCGTTGCTCTGTTGCGTGACAGCACTGATGAGTTTCGTATCCTTATTACACTGACTGCATGCGTTATTCATCATCAGGACGTCCACGAGGCAGTTCCCTCCCTTGATTACTTTTTCTTTTCTTCTTTTTCTTCTTTTTTTTTTTCTTTTTTTTTCATAGAGGGCCACACGCCCGTTTTGGATGTGGGTATGGCCACCCGTGTTATTCATTCAAACTTTCTGACGTGTAGCCACGTTCACTTTGTACGCTAAATGATGTAACGATGACAACAACAACAACAAGAAAGAGGAGGAGGAGGAGATGATGATGATGGTGATGATAAAGGAGGAGGAGGAGGAGGATGACAATGAAGGTGGAGAAGAAGAAGAAGAAGAAGAAGAAGAGATATAACACACACACACACACACACACACACACACACACACACACACACACACACACACACACACACACACACACACACACACACACACACACAAATGCGCACGAGCATGTACGTATATACACGTACGCACACAAAAAACAAAAACAGACGGAGAAAGAGAGAGAGAGAGAGAGAGAGAGAGAGAGAGAGAGAGAGAGAAATAAAGAAACGCCAGATGAAAGAAAGAAATAAAGAAAGAAGCCAACCAACCAACCAACCAACCAACCAACCAACCTACAAACCTACCAACCAACCAACCAACCAACCAACCTACAAACCTACCAACCTACCTACCAGCCAGCCAACCAACCAACCTACCAACCAATCAACCAGCCTACCAACCAACCTACCAACCTACCAACCAACCAACCAACCAACCAACCTACCAACCAACCAACCAACCAACCTACCAACCAACCAACCTACAAACCTACCAACCAACCAACCAACCAACCAACCTACAAACCTACCAACCAACCAACCAACCAACCTACCAACCAATCAACCAGCCTACTAACCAACCTACCCAACCAACCAACCAACCTACCAACCAATCAACCAGCCTACCAACCAACCTACCAACCTACCCAACCAACCTACCAACCAACCTACCTACCAGCCAACCAATCAACCTACCAACCTACCCAACCAACCTACCAACCAACTAACCAACCAACCTACAAACCAACCAACCTACCAACCAACCAACCAACCAACCTACCCAACCAACCTACCAACCAACCCACCAACCAATCTACCAACCTACCAACCAACCAAAAGAATGAACGAACAATCAAAAAAACAAACAGATACCCACCTTTTCCTTCTTCAAAGACAAGTCATGGATGAAGAGAAGCAGAAGATGTCCGACCCCACAAACCAGGCAGACACTTCTTCAGAACAATCAGGAGAGGTGTGTACAACAGAGTGTCAACTCTGGCATCCTTTGCCTGCAGTGTGTGTGTGTGTGTGTGTGTGTGTGTGTGTGTGTGTGTGTGTGTGTGTGTGTGGACGGTTGTTGTGCATCCGGTATAGGTCTTCAGCCTTGGGGGGCTAGTTGGCCTTCAGGAACCATCCCCAGCGCCGACATGTCCAAGAACCCTCTTGGCCGAGAGAGCGGGGATGTGTAACTTGGGCAAGACACTCTCCACTATAATCAGCTTCTGGTCCAGTTAGTCGGGACAGCAGTTACCTCCTCTTGCTGTTCTGATACAGAATGCAGAATATTCTTTATTATCTCAACAAGAGAAATTCATATATGTGTAAAACAGAAAAACACCCAAAAAAAATCACAGTCATTCAACATGTATATAGATAAACCATATTAAGATGTAAACCTAGGGTAAACCATCATTACAATCAATAATCACAGTAGACAACAACAACAACAGAAACCCTTAAAAAGTAACTTAGAGTAAATCATACACACACTATCACAGCCATACACACGTGCAGTAATAATCACAGTTAAAGAATAGATATAACTAAAAGTTGACATAGACATATAATAGCAGTGTACAATTTATAGTACTTTCAGTTAATATGTCATATTCCACTCACATACACTCTGGCATTCATTTCCAGTCATAATTCTGATTATCAGTTACTGTTATTCAATAGCTGGACTGACGTTGGAATTAAGCTGCATTTAGTTCTGTTTGTTTCGAATTTTGGAACACAGAACCGTTTGCCTGAAGGTAGGAGTTGATTATTTGCCAGCGTATGGCCGTTGTCGCTTGAAATGCTTGTAGCCTGACATTGTACTTCTTCTTCTTCTTCTGCGTTCACTCGTATGCACACGAGTGGGCTTTTACGTGTATGACCGTTTTTTACCCCGCCATGTAGGCAGCCATACTCCGTTTTCGGGGGTGTGCATGC
>NC_134892.1:23194485-23196985 GCF_041734735.1 Babylonia areolata
AGTGAGCGATGAATGCCGAAAAACAAATCTTTCTCAGTGAATAAAATTTAGCCCCCCCCCCCTCCCCCCCTCCCCGCGAGCCCCCCTCCCTCCCCCTTTCGCCCACCCCCTTCGTCCACTTAAAATACAATACGTTATCGCGAACTATGGACGCTATCTGCGCGCTGATTATTGATGTATTAATCGATATGCATAAAAGTGATTCATTGCAACGGCATTTAAACACAAAAGAGAGCTTGGGCGTCCTTTTTGTGTAAGACCTTTATACTGTGTGTATATAATAATAATGATAATAATAATAATATTAATAATAATAATGATGATGGTGAAGATGGTCATAATGATGATGATGATGATGTTTACTCTGAGAAGAAGTAGAAGATGATGATGATGATGCTGCTGATGATGATGATGAAGAAGAAGAAGAATTTATAAACTAAACACAGTAGCCTTTCCGTGCCTTCAGTCATATTTTAGAAAAATGTCTTAGATGAGTGATAAGTGTTTCTAACACACACACACACACACACACACACACACACACACACACACACACACACACACACACACACACACACACACACATGCGTGGTTTCATGTAACTTTGCATGCGTGTCTTATAAACCTTGTTCAGGTTTAATTGACATTAAAATTGATTCTGATTCTGATTCTGATTCTGATTCACACACACACACACACACGCACACACAAAATGCATTTCCCATATTATATCATTTGTAAAGGCCAAGGGCTTGTCTTCAAGATTAGGAATAACTGCTCATAACACCATTATTTGGAAGTAAGAATTTTGTCGCTGCTGGCAGATGTATGCAGCAAAGTACTGTACCTGTCAAACCCTACGCTGACAGGGCAGGTCCGTCCACAGGAGAAGTGATCATTGTCATTCTGGTTGTGTGGCTGCGTAATAATAACAATAATAATACATACATGTGGAGTGATGGCCTAGAGGTAACGCGTCCGCCTAGGAAGCGAGAGTATCTGAGCGCGCTGGTTCGAATCACGGCACAGCCCCCGAAATTTTCTCCCCCTCTACTAGACCTTGAGTGGTGGTCTGGATGCTAGTCATTCGGATGAGACGATAAACCGAGGTCCCGTGTGCAGCATGCACTTAGCGCACGTAAAAGAACCCACGGCAACAAAAGGGTTGTTCCTGGCAAAATTATGTAGAAAAATCCACTGCGATAGGAAAAACAAATCAAACTGCACGCAGGAAAAAATACAAAAAAATGGGTGGCGCTGTAGTATGGCGACGCGCTCTCTCTCGGGAGAGCAGCCCGAATTTCACACAGAGAAATCTGTTGTGATAAAAAGAAATACAAATTCAAATAGTTTTTCTATGGCGCGATATCCAGCACCAATGCTGCTCAAAGCGCCTTACATCATAGTCGACTATAAACATACCTAAAAAAAACACAAAAAACATATCAACCGCTATCTGACAATGGAAAACATCCAGTGTGTTCATATGAATGCAAAATCACACTAATGATTATTAAAAGCTATGAAATAAATAGGGCTTAGATTAAAACAACATGCATTTCATAGAAAACACACACACACACACACACACACACACACACACACACACACACACACACACATATATATACATATATATATATATATATATCCCTCCCTTACAGACACACACACACTGACATTTAAATATCAACTGCACTAAAACCAAAACTGCATAAGCATTAAAATATTTCATATGTTCTAACATAGATTTCTGTTTGGACATACTAACATGCCTACACACTCACACACGCGTACCAAAGCACTGTAACCTCACGAACGCATGCACGCACGCATAGGTAGTGTTAGACATCCCCCCCTCTATCCCATCCCCCCCCACACCTCCCCGTCTCCCCCACGACCCCCCACCCCTCTCCCGGCTTCACCTCTTCCCCTTTCCGATGATGGTTCTGTTCAATCGTTCTGGTTTGGTCTCAGAGTGTGGTGCTCATTCCAGAAACTCATTGTGGGTGGCATGCAGCGAACGACCGATGCCAGTTGTTAGGTTGGGTGTGTTCGTGACGTGGAAATTGTTGGGATTGGTGTTGTATCAATCATCTCTTCTTCTTCTTCTTCTTCTTCTTCTTCTTCTTCTTCTTCTTCTTCTTCTTCTTCTTCATCATCATCATCATCGTCTTCTACTTCTTCTTCTTCTTCTTCATCTTCTTCTACTTCTTCATCATCATCATCATCATCATCATCATCATCATCATCATCATCATCATCATCTTCTTCTTCTTCTTCTTCTTCTTCTTCTTCTTCTTCATTATCATCTTCTTCATCATCTTCATCATCCAGTCATCATCATCATCATCTTCTTCTTCTTCTTCATCGTCATTACCATCATCATCATCTTCATCATCATCATCATCATATTCTTCTTCTTCATCATCATCGTCATCATCATCTTCTTCTTTTTCTTCATTATCATCTTCATCATCATCGTCATCATCTTCTTCTT
>NC_134892.1:23201985-23244485 GCF_041734735.1 Babylonia areolata
CTTCAATGAACAGACGTCGAACTGCCCGCCTCGCTATGCTGTACAAAATTCGGCAAGAAATGGAAAGCATGAACAGCATGAAACAAAAGATGAAGCCTACCGTAGCCCGACAGAGGAGAGGCCACACAATTAACCATCAGTACACCCAAACAAGATGCCGCACACAATATCAGCAAGTCCTTCCTAACTAGAACAATCCGAGACTGGAACAGCCTGCTCCAGAGAGTCGTGGAGGCCACAACCATCGACACCTTCGTGTCAAGGGCCTCCAGACTCACTATTATAGGGTGTGGTTTTTTTCCTTTTTGACTCACTTGTGTAAACAAAGTGAGTCTATGTTTTAACCCGGTGTTCGGTTGTCTATGTGTGTGTGTGTGTGTGTCCGTGTGTCTGTGTGTCCGTGGTAAACTTTAACATTGACATTTTCTCTGCAAATACTGTGTCAGTTGACACCAAATTAGGCATAAAAATAGGAAAAATTCAGTTCTTTCAGTCATCTTGTTTAAAACAATATTGCACCTCTGGGATGGGCACGAAAATTTTTTTTAAAAAAGAAGCCTAATTATATGCAAACTGCATTTACTGTTATATATATATTTTTTGTATTCTCTAAACTTGGCACTTTGACCTCTTATTCTGACACAACAACAAGAGCAGTCATTATTATCATTTTTTGTTCAAACAGGAACTTCTTTTGCTAATCATGGAATTTTTATTTATTTTGCAAACGTTTTGGCGCAGATAGTAAAAAAAGGGAAATTACTCTGTAATTAATGCTAGGGGACTTAATTTATCACAAGTGAGTCTTGAAGGCCTTGCCTCTCTTGTTTGTTTGTTGGGGTTTTTGGGGTTTTTTTTCGCTTCTCACCTCGTCCGAAGTGACAGAATAATCAGCTGGTTGATTGCGGTAACTTCCCTGGAAGAAGATGAAGAACTGGCGGTATGGCAGAGTGTTAGTCACTAGTGTGTGACCTTCGACAATAAAGATGAGACGAGAAACCGAGGTCCCGTGTGCAGCATGCACTCAGCGCACGTAAAGGAACCCACGGCAACAAAAGGGTTGTTCCTGGCAAAATTCTGTAGAAAAATCCACTTGGATAGGAAAAACAAATAAAACTGCACGCAGGAAAAAAAAAAAAAAAAAAAAAGAAAAAAAATGGGTGGCGCTGTAGTGTAGCGACACGCTCTCCCTGGGGAGAGAAGCCCGAATTTCACACAGAGAAATCTGTTGTGACAATAAGAAATACAAATACAAATAACCTACGTTACAAGATCCCAATGACCATGCTAAAACGATCCTCCTAATCCAAGTACCTGTTGAGGGAGACCAGGGAGACGAAGACGAGAGAGAGAGAGAGAAAAAAAAAAAATCAGAATGGATCCAGACAGTATCACTGTCAGTATCAGAAGCTCAAGGAGGCGTCACTGCGTTCGGATAAATCCATATACGCTACACCACATCTGCCAAGCAGATGCCTGACCAGCAGCGTAACCCAACGCGCTTGGTTAGGCCTTGAGGGAAAAGAAAAAGAAAAGAAGGTAGTAATAATAATAATAATAAATGATGAAAATCAAGATACAATAGTGCTATGTACTTAGTTTTGTATATAATTTTTGCTTTTGTTTCGGTCAACTATGCTGTTAGTCCCAATGGTGTCCTCCAAAATGTGTCAACTTTGTGCTGTGCTTGGGTCTGTGACTGCTGCTTGTGGGATTTTAGTGTCATCCATACTGTAGCTGGAACTTTGATATTTGTGTGCGTGGGTGTGTGTGTGTGTGTGTGTGTGCGTGTTGTGTGTGTGTTGGAAGCCTTCATGTACAAAGCAAACGTCGTAAATAAAGCAAAACCACATCAAATGACTCAATGGCTATCTTGTGTTTGTGTTCTTTGTTTCTTTCCTTTGATGTCTTTTCACACAAGTAACATTAGACGGTGTGTGTATGCGTGTGTGTGAGCGCGCGCGCGCGCGTGCGTGCGTGCGTGCTGGATCTTTCACGAGCGTATTTGATCTTCTGCATGCTTAAACTCACGAAAGAGGTTTAGGCACTTGCAGGTCTCATAATTATGCGCTGACCTGCCAGATAAGAAAAAAAAAAAAAAAAATCTCCATCTTTAACCCATCACATGCACGAAACAAGAGGATTGAACTAAGGAAAACCTGTGTGAGAATGCGGTGCCCTAACCACTTGGCCACATCACACCTCAGCGGAAGGGGAAGGTGGTGGTGGTGTTTTGGGAGGGTTTTTGGTTCTTTATTGACTCACTTGTGTAAACAAAGTGAGTCTATGTTTTAACCCGGTGTTCGGTTGTCTGTGTGTGTGTGTGTGTCCGTGGTAAACTTTAACATTGACATTTTCTCTGCAAATACTTTGTCAGTTGACACCAAATTTGGCATAAAAATAGGAAAAATTCAGTTCTTTCCAGTCATCTTGTTTAAAACAATATTGCACCTCTGGGATCGGCACAAAAAAATAAAAAAGAAGCCTAATTATATGCAAACCTCATTTACTCTTATATTTATATTTTTTGTATTCTCTAAACTTGGCACTTTGACCTCTTATTCTGACACAACAACAAGAGGAGTCATTATTATCATTTCTTGTTCAAACAGGAACTTCTTTTGCTAAGCATGGAATTTTTATTTATTTTGCAAACGTTTTGGTGCAGGTGGTAAAAAAGGGAAATTACTCTGTAATTAATGCTAGGGGACTTAATTTATCACAAGTGAGTCTTGAAGGCCTTGCCTCTCTTGTTTTTTGTTTGTTTGGTTGGTTGTTTTTGTTGTTTTTTTTTAAACAAAACAGCAACAATCAAACCATAAAGAACGCAGACAAAAAGTATAAAAAATTTTCTCCTCTGCAATATGTATTGACGATTCTCTTGGGCTAGTAATGAATTAAAGCAACACGCAACTTGAAGACAACACAACGACAACCCGGATGTCATCATGAACAACCGCTTTAAGTAAGATATCAAACAAACAAAAAAAAAAAAAACATATCTCAAAAATTCAAAATCAAACATGAAAGGATCAAATTACACTAGGACTTGCAAGTAGAGCTCATTATTAAAAGGGACCCTCATTATTTACACACAAACACACACACACACACACACACACACATATATATATATATATATATATATATATATATATATATATATATAACACGTTCACACTATTCATGTGCACATTCGCAATCACACACCAATCTGTGCATTCACATACGCAATGCAATGCCACATTGCTAGAAGTGCACATGCATAAAACACACACATCCTTGCACACACAGTGTACACGCGTGTGCGCAAACATGCATACACCCAGCGCGTACAGAAATATGCTGACTGACAATGTTGTAACGATGAAGCTGGTATCGTGTACGTGGCTTTCAAACATGTAAAACAACATAAACATGTCACGCTATTGTAATGGTGTACTTTCTAACAGCCTGTAAGCGAGTTACATGAATCCAGTGACTGTTTCATCTTTTACACGTCAAACACCCCCCCATCTGGGTGAGAAAATAAAATAGTTTACATGTTTTATGGCAGGCAGAAAAAGCACAGTTTTCGAGTGTTAACCACAATGGTAGTCTCTCTCTCTCTCTCTCTCTCTCTCTCTCTCTCACACACACACACATGCTATTCTTAAATAACATTCAACATTCTCAGTCAACGTCTAATACTATACACTACAAACGAATGACTTTATTCTATAAACCCAAACACAGAAAATGATACGGAAGAGGGGGGTGGGGGGGGTGGGGGGGGGGGAAGGTGGTGGCACTGCGAGACATGTGATACAAATGAATTCAGACTTACCGCCCTTCAGTCCCTCCGGCATGAATGGCGGCAAGGGAGAACAGTCACGCTTGCCCCGGTTTTGGGGGGGGACCACAGTACAAATGAATCCATTACCACTCAGAAATGGATGACACGTGTATGACATGTGAATAACGAATCTGTAATCATTTGAATAACGAATCTAGATTCTTTAAGAAAAAAATAAATTAAAAAAAAGGGCGTGGCCAGGAGTCCCCCCCCCCCCGAAACAACGCAAAACCTTCACCAAACCAAACCCTGAATGACTTAGACGGCAAGGGCTTTTTGCCAACTAAAGGGTCGTTCAACTCCACTTCAAAGCTTACTTATTCTTGCTTCTAGTCCAGCCGACCTCACACGGCCATATCAGAACGGTCAAACCATACAACTGCTCAATCGTGTGAAGACTAAACTGTCATGTAAAGAAATAACAATAATTATTATTTTAAAATAAAAACATAAAACATAGTTCATCATGACACATTATTTTAACTTTCTTTTTTTTTTTTTTTTTTTTGGGGGGGGGGGGGGGGGGGGGGGGGGCGTTTCCTTAGGGCAAATAAGACAAGGCCTTGCTGAGAATGTCAGCCCTTCTGCTTAATGCATTTCCCCAGATTTTAAAAAATAAATAAATAAATAAATAAAGGAAACAAAACAACAATACTTCAAAGACAAACAAAAAAACCCCAAAACAGGCCGTTTAGGCAAATAACACTGCAGAATGGGCAACTAGTGTCCATACCAGTGTTCATAATTTCACCACCTAATCGCCAGAGCAAAAAAACAGCACAGACAGTACATCATATGCGGGAAGAAAAAAGAAAAAAAAAAAGTGTCAAGGCTTGCTCGAAAAAAATTTTTAAAAGGGATGGACTGGGAAGGCAGACAACAGTGAAGAAAGAAGAAGAAGAAGAAGAAGAAGAAAGCCAGAAATAAAGAGAGCAATAGAAAAGGAAATTTCTAGCACAGAATTTCCAGGCGGGGATGCTGTCTATTCTGGAAGACCCCCGGCCTCCCCACAAGGGGACCACTCCAAAGGAACAGCAGGGAGTCATGAGAGAAGAAGCACGGCGACCTGGTTCTGGGCAACGTCTCAGTTTCAGGTTTCAGTTTTCAGTTTCAGTAGCTCAAGGAGGCGTGACTGCGTTCGGACAAATCCACATACGCTACACCACATCTGCCAAGCAGATGCCTGACCAGCAGCGTAACCCAACGTGCTTAGTCAGGCCTTGAGAAAAAAAATTTTTTAAATAAAATAAAATAAAATAAATTAAAATTTTCAAGTTTCAAGGTGGAGTCAAAGTGTGTGTGGGCTGATCCACAAAGTTATACGCTAAACCACATCTGCTTGAGTAAAAAAAAAATAAATAAATAAATAAATAAATTAAAAAAAGAGAGAAAAATGCCAGACCTTTGCATACTCCCGAAGTACTGATCATTCCTTGAGAGCCTAGCCCCATGGCTTGTACAAAGCATAAACAAGGAAGTGTCTGGCTTTGTTCCAATGACCCTTTTATTCACCTGTGTGCCAGCTGAATCGCTAGCATAAGCAGCCACTGACTTTAAGTTGTGTATGCACTGAGTTACCACTCTTTATCGTTTATAAAATTAAATAAATAAGTCAATAAAAACACTGCTGCTTACAGTCCAGCCAACTGCAAAGGGCCGCGTCAGGACTACACAAATGAATAAAAAAAATTGACCGCAAAAATTAATAATATGAAACAAACGCACAAAACGAAGAAACAAGTAAATGCATTAAAACGTAAATGTTCAAAAAAAAAAAAAAAAAAAAAAAAAAAATCATTCGCCTTCGAGGGAATACCAGCCAGTGACTCCAGCATAAAACAACAGACAGAGGACCGTAAGCTAAAGACCGCACACCAACAACTTGACCTTCAGGGTGAAATGCCAATAGGTCGTCAAACTTCAAACTCACCCATATGGACAGTATGGACGGAGAGGGAGAGGATGGAGGGGGGGGGGGGGGGGGAGGAGGAAGGAACAAAGGGAGGAAACTGCGATACCGTACAATTTTAACAGGAGCAACAACCTGTTTCTCTTTCACTCACACACACACAAACGTGTGCACACACACACACACACACACACACACACACACACAGACTGACAATGGCAAAGTCTGGTGTTGGTACGACTACTGACCCAGTTATCAGCAGTGATCAGAGCGAGACCCCATTTCTGCATGGCACGGTGTCCTCAGTAAAGGTATGAACGGCTACGCGACTTGGATCGGGGGGAAGGATAAAACTGCATGGTACTGTGTCCTCGGTAAAGGTATGAACGGCTACCCGAATTGGGTCGGGAGGGTGTGGGGGGGGGGGGGGGGGGGGGGGGTGAGGGGGAGGGGAGGATAGAACTGCATGGAGAGGACTGGGCCCCACCTTTCTATGTCTCACCCGAAACACAGTGGATTCAAGTTCAATGTCCCAATGCCCGTTAAACAGGCGAAGGCACCCTTCACCTTTAGCTTTTGACTCTCTCTCCACCTCCATTTTATTCCTACTGTTTCTGGGGGTCTCTCTCTCTTTTTATATCTTTTGATCTTCAATATTATATATCTCTTCATAACTCTGACTCTGCAAGTCCCCCCTGAATTCTCTTTTTATCTCTTAGTACTATAAAACTTTTGGGAGGTGTAAGGTGAACAAAAAAATAAATAAAAATAAAAATAAAAATAAAAAACAGACCAGTTGATCTGCGCTTTCATACCATCAAATAACAACATTCAAAGAAACAGCGATGAACCGATGAAACTTGAAACAAGACAGAAAATCGAAAAGCACACACTTTGCTGTGCTTCAAACGAATCACCTCAACAAAATTTCAAACTGTGATAAAATCACGAAATGAAACAAGCCAGACACGACCTGTTTATGAGAACACATATCATTCATCAACCGAAAAAAAAAACATCAACCATTTCTGTGAGACTGGGGTGTTTTTTTTTTATGTTTCAATCTGCAATATCTTACCTCATCACCAAAGAAAAATGCCACATTCAGTGACAGTTGGATTTTACACGTCTGTAAAAGCCTACCCATGTAAAGTGTTATATAAATGTCCAAGTCACACACAAAAAAAGAGGGGTCACTGGCCACACCATTCCAGAAACCATCGAGCACAGAATAATCTTTTAAAATCAACAATGAAAAAATAAATATACTGCTCTGCTCTGCGGAATACCATCTAGTACATAGCGTGAAAAAATATGGACGTCCCGCACACTCCCAAGCAGTATCATGTTGTTGCTCAGTCAAATTGTGGAGTCACTGCGTAAGTAGATCATATCAATAATATAATGTGGATTACACATGTACATTTACACCCACATGGATGCATCATTTTATTACAGTACACACACACACATACATTCTCTCACTCTCTCTCTCTCCTGTCACTCACATAATCACTCATCACACACAATATGGTGTTGTCAATACACATGACCATTAATACACACACAGATGCATACTATTAAACACACACACACACACAGAGAAACACACAATTCCCATCACACATGTAATCACACACAATATGGTGTAGTCTACACATTACCATTAACACACATATGATTATGAATGCATACTATCACACACACACACACACACACACACACACACACACACACACTCATTCACCATCCATTCACTTCCACCAACACAGAATAACCAGCTTTCAAACAGCCTTTTAATTAAAAAAAAACATAAGAGTACTCGCCCACAAGAATCAGTTACGAACCATCAACCATAAGCTAGCCTGTCCAAAACTGGAGCATCAATGTGAAATTCCAAGGACCCAAAAACTTGCGTATAAACTTGAAAAAAAAATTTACATCAACCTTTTTGTCATTATTTGAGTTATCCATCAAAACCAAGCCACTTGATGAGGAGGTTGTATGCACCATGCCTCTTCTGCAGCAACACGACTGCCTTCAAAATTCTCTTTTTTAATACAGAGTGCTTGCTTCGTTTGTAATGACAAACATGTTTCAAACAAAAAAAAAAGCCAGGTAAATTTTGTGTCTGAGGATGGATGGCTCTCTCTTCTTTTTAACTGCAGGTTAATTTCGCATTAATTCTTTGCATGTGAAATTCGCTCTTTTTTTTTTTTTTTTTGGTCTATCGAATTTCAGCTTTACGCATGTTTCATTTTCAGTGTTGGCAGTTCTAGATAAACAGACAGTTGATACATTTCTCAACTGTTAGCCTCCATCTCCCTTCCTGGAAAACAGGGCAGGAAAATGATCCTTCTCAAAGGACACAAGCACTGAAGCAGTGACAACCACCAGCGAATGACACACAATCCACGGATGGAAGAAAGGAAAACGAAAACAACGGAACATAACTGAAAGCAATGCTGACATTCAAGCCGTTCCAAAGCCCTCTTCCTCCCCCCTCCTCCCCAAACCCCCACCTCCCCACCACGTCCCCTCCCTTCATCAACCTACTGACAGCGTTTCTTGACCTCCTGAGCCCCGAACATAGATCTTTCGACAGCAGTCAGTAGACAAGTGTGTTGAGGATATAATTTTCAAATCTGAGAAGCAGGAAGCAGACAAAATGAATGGATGCGAAGAAATAAAAAAAAACAAAAAAACTAAAAGACAAAATATAACTCCACTTGCCAATGGCATACAGCAAAAAGATTGGCCTCTTTGCTTCTCATCGTAATTCTGTACAGTCATCGTTTCCCCCCTTAATTA
Organism: Babylonia areolata; assembly: GCF_041734735.1. NCBI lineage: Eukaryota > Metazoa > Mollusca > Gastropoda > Neogastropoda > Buccinidae > Babylonia > Babylonia areolata. The sequence goes on from NC_134892.1 coordinate 23,210,541, forward strand.
GTTTGTTTTTTTTTTGCTTGATCGCCTGATCAGGCCAAGTAGTTTTGTGACCTGTTGTGATTCATCATCAGACACAAAATGAGGAGTGCCAAAGAATTGATAGACAGAAAATACGAAAAAATTTTTTAGCCGTATGCAAAGCACAGGAGCAGGAGTCAAGATGGCTGCCGAAAAAAAAGGGCACTAGTCAGGGATGCAAAAGGGAGGTAACCTACTTCGGGAGGTTATCGGCCGTAGCTACTTTCGTTTTCTCCGCATAGGCAGGTAGTAGTTTGCACAGGACAGGAATCAGACCCCTGCCGGAGTCTGTACTAGTGGGTCATGGTTAAGTATGTGTAATTAAATAGTTGTTTGTTTTTTTTTGCTATCCCATTGTCCACACCCGCTCTTTCAGTGGCATTACCAAATGTCCCCCCAACACGCCAACAACAGCCACATCCAGTTTCACCTTTCGAATGAGACAATAAACCAAGTCCCATGTGCAGCATCTACTTAGCACATGTAAAAGAACTAACAACAACAAAACAGGTTGTCCTTGGCAAAATTGTGTAGAAAAATTTACTTTGATAGAAAAACAAATACATTTTCAGGCAAAAAAAAAAAAAAAAAAAAAAAAAAAAAAAAGAAAAAAAAAAAAAAAGTGAGGGGTGGCACTCTTATTGTTGCAATATTCTCTCCATGAGGAGAGCAGCTCAAATTTGACAGAGATATCTGTTGTGACAAACAGGAATATAATACAATAATAATAATTATTGATGGGCTCAATAGCCGAATGGTTAAAGCGTTGCACTTTTAATCCAAGTCCCAGGTTCGAATCTCAGTGACAGCGCTGGCGGGTAAAGGGCGGAGATTTTTCCGATCTCCCAGGTCAACATATGTGCAGACCTGCTAGTGCCTGAACCCCCTTCATGTGTATACGCAAGCAGAAGATCAAATATGCATATTAAAGATCCTGTAATCCATGTCAGCGTTCTGTGGGTTATGGAAACAAGAACATACCAAGCATGCACACCCCTGAAAACAGAGTATGGCTGCCAACACGGCGAGGTAAATAAGCAAAACGGTCATACACGTAAAATGTTACATGTTGGTCTGAGCATGTATGTGTGGGTGCCTGAAATCTGATTGAATGACACAGGAAACAAATGATGAGCGCCCAGTGGCAGCCGTCAGTCGGCTCTACCCAGGTATGCAGCCTGTTGTGCAAATGACCCCGTGTTTGTAAAGCGCTTAGAGCTTGGTCTCTGACGCTATATAAGTATCCATATCAATCAATGAATAATAATAATAGTAGTAACAATCTGCTGCAGTTCATAAGCAGCTAGTAAAGTCAGGACATTGTGTGCTACACTCTTCTGTATGCTACAAGTCTTTTTTTAACCCTATGACTGCTGCTGATGAGTATGCTCGTCAGTGAAGCACGGTGACTCACTGACACAGCTTACAGGTCAGGATGTCGGTCACCACTGGACGGCTTCCCTCCTAGGATGGCTCTACTTTTAGTCAGCACAATTCACGGATACCACTGAAAAAAAAAACAAAAAACAGAACACAAAAAGGGAGTGACTGCACTTCAAACTCAGGCCACACTGGTCCCATGTCACAAAGGTTCAGAGGTCAACAGTCAAGGGGTTAACTCACTCTACCCCACAGCTACAAGCCTGCTACAACTCCCCTGGACCAACACTACATGAGACCACTGCAGTAAAAAAAAAAAAAAAAAAAAAAAAAAAAAGGGTGGTTCACTAAAACGGCGAAAATCGATGGAGAATTGTTGATTCATTCAGTCAAACAAACATCCGTTTTCATGCTTCCAGAATCCATAAACGACTTAACTCAGAAGGCCAACTGTACCAAGCAAGAATAAACAAAATTTAGAATAGTGTAGCAGTACAATAATAATCGTACCAGGTCAACATGGGAAGCAGTCATAGTACGAGATAACTCGTACCCGGAGAAGAATGAGTTTTAAATCAGACAAATGTCTGTCTTCACCTCCTTTCTCTCTCTCTCCCTCGCACAAAATTTCTACGTACTACTCCATCATTATCAAAACACATTCATCTTTCTAATGCAGCATAAAATTGCAGCTTTATTCCTTCATCTCTCATTTTTTCTCTCTCTCACTTCCTTGCGCAAAATTGTATGCTTGTTTTCATCTTCAATTTCACTTCAGCCGGACAGTTTTGTGGCCATATATCCTTTCTACCTGTTCAACACGCACACAATGGTAACACTGAGATTCACACGCATGCCAATTGAATCGTTTTCATCCCCACACACAGAGACATAGAAAATGATTCCATATATTTTCTTCTACTAACGCCTGCCATAAACCCGAGGGTTCACAATTAAAACTCTTCTGCACAAGCACACACAACAAAATGTTGGAAGTACTCTTATAATAAAAATGGAAAATATACATGTCATTTGCTTTTACACACATCACCACCCCCTCATTTTCTGTTTCTTTTTTTTTCCCCTGTTTTCTTTATAATCTCTTATAGTTATACTTTCACTAAATTTAGCAAATGTGCGCAATTATAATCTGAGTGATATCATTTCATGTCATCTGTATGCTTCCCATTCAAAAGAAACACATAATCCACACAGATAAAATGCTTTCATTCGCGTGTATGTTTGGTTTGGTTTTTTTTTTACAACTGTACAACCCAAGTGTGAGAAACTTATTCACCTGGCAACAACAATCGTCCAATGGGAGTGATCATGTAGATGGCAAATACATACTACATAGCAAACACTAATGGTTAACAATGTAACACACATAAATGGGAAATATACAATGAAATTACACATGTAGAGGGCATTCAATGCTGTCATTTTGTTATCAATGTCAACTGCCTGACCTTAATCAAGCCATGAAGACATACCAGAGACAGAAACAGCAACATGATACACAAACACAGTTAAAACATAAATGAAACCCCCACACACTGCGGTAAAACGATGAATATGTACATATTTACTATATATGAATGCATCGCCAACATATCTATACACACACGCATATGAATCGACACATATGTACACTTGAAGACGCACACACACACACACACACACACACACACACGCACACACACACACACATCAATGCTGCAAACTTGTGGCCAACATATTTTCACACACACCGACAGCTTTACACGGCATAGTTTCTCTCTCCTGTCTTACATGTAGTGATGCCACAAAGGAGGGGAAAATAATATCTAAAAAAAAAAGTCATGATTGTTGTCCTTCAAAACACGGCACAGATATGATGACAACCCCATCAAAAAACAAACAAAAACAACAAAATGTTTTGTGCACAGCTAGCCACATGAACCATGGTGTCTGCAACCAGAATGAACAGCTGACAGGGAGACATATTAAGCCCCCCCGCACCCCCCCCAACCCCCTCCCCCACACATCCTGAGGCCAAACCACCTGTCCCTGACAAATGCAGCGTCTAGCAGCCCTTGAAATGATGAAAGAGGAGAAAAAAAACAAAAACACAAATGAGTCATGTGGGAAGCTACTTGCCATGCCATCACCCAGCAAGACCTCTGAACTTTCCTCTCACTCCTTGCAGCTACCCTGTCAACGGCCGGGTCACACACACACACACACACACACACACAGAGCAGAATGGAAAGTTCCAGAGAGGTCCCAGAGGATGACGCATGGGAAAGCCAGGGTTCCTACAGGCATAAAGCGACAAAGTTCCCAGTACGCCTTTTCCAAAACCCTGCGTTACATTTTTCTAGACCCAGAAACAAAGTCAAACATATTGTACAGACATACAGGTACACATAAACGCATACACTTCAGAATTATTACCACACAAAGTGAGATGCTGTGAGAGAAAAGACATTTTCTCTGCAAATACTTTGTCAGTTGACACCAAATTAGGCATAAAAATAGGAAAAATTCAGTTCTTTCTAGTCATCTTGTTTAAAACAATATTGCACCTCTGGGATGGGCACAAAAAAATAAAAAAATGAAGCCTAATTATATGCAAACTGCATTTACTGTTATATCTATACTTTTTGTATTCTCTAAACTTGGCACTTTGATCTGATATTCTGACCCAACAACAAGAGCAGTCATTATTATCATTTTTTGTTCAAACAGGAACTTCTTTTGCTAAGCATGGAAGTTTTATTTATTTTGCAAACGTTTTGGTGCAGATAGTAAAAAAGGGAAATTACTCTGTAATTAATGCTAGGGGACTTAATTTGCTTTAAACTGATCTTTCTCATCTTAAACATTACATTTTGAAATTATACTCCCCCCCACTGTTAAAAAGCACTCACGGTACAGACAGACAGGACTCACCCCACACCAACACACAGTCCTCCCCCAAAATCTACAGGGACCCGAACTCCCATTCCTTCCTCCACTTGTCAGGGTTGATGTGGTGGTGGAAGAAAAGGCCGAGCGGTTCATGTGAACACCCCCCCCCCCCCTCTTTCTGCCGAATAAATATTTTAAAAAAAGACCATCAAGAACACCCGCACCAACACCTTGGCAAACACCCCCTACCGAGACACTAACCCCCCCACTCCCCACGGCCCCATCCTGGTTGATCTGATGGTAGGAAAAGACTGAGTGGCCCATAGACAACCCACTTGCTGATAAAACAACAACAACAACAACAACAAAAAAAGAAAGAAAAAAAAAAAAGAAAAAGAAAAATGAACATGGTGAAGAAGACTCACACCAACAACACTTGACCAACAAGAGACTCGAACCCCCAGCCCCTCCCTTCACTTTGTCCGGATTGATGTGGTGGTGGTAGAAGGCTGAGCGACTCATTGACAACCCTGTTGCTGATGTAAAGAAAAAAAAAAAAAAAAAAAAAAAAAAACAACCCAAAAAACCCCATGGTGAAGAAGACTCACACCAACAACACTTGGCCAACAGACAGACCCGAACCCCCTACCCCTCACTTGTCCGGGTTGATGTGGTGGTAGAAGAAGGCCGAGCGGCCCATGGACAGTGACATGGGCATGGCCAGAGAGGTGAGGGCGTGGCTCCCCATGGGGTGCGAGGAGTGCATCACAGGACTCCCCGCGTGACTCCCCGCCCCATGGAGAACCACCGTCGACGACGTCGGTGTCGGAGTGTGCGCCGCCGTCGGCTGGCTGAGCTGCTGTTGTTGTTGCTGCTGTTGTTGTTGTTGCTGTTGTTGTTGTTGTTGCTGTTGCTGCTGGGAGAGGGCGTGGGGGGTGGAGGAGGAGGAGGAGTGGGGGCGGGGGGAGCGGTCCTTGCTGGCTGCCCGGATGATGGCGAGGTCCTCGTCGATGCCGCTGTGCTTGGCCTTGTGCTTGTTGAGGTGGGCGCTCTGGCCAAAGGTCTTGCCGCAGATCCCACACTCGTACGGCTTCTCTCCTGCACAGCGGAGGACACACACATAACACACATGTAAAGCGTGGCACCGCTGTCTCTCTCTCAATTATCGTAAAATTTAGACACTTAGCAGCAATTGTTTCCCTCAACTATGGCCCCTGCGGCTTGTTTGCGGATTTTTCCGATGTTGCGGGCTTTCCCAATGACACGTTCAGGTCAAATCAAGTGTTGCTGTCATTCTCCAGTGTTGGTTTTAAATTCACATTAGGTTTCAAAACTGGTTTTGACCCTGTGAATTTAAAACTCTGTGTAACAGTATGCTAGTGTTAACTGGTCACGTTTTCTCCCTCCAAATTTACACATGGCCTTTACGCACACGAGATATTCAGTTGATCACTCTTACTCAAACAACTTCTATGATGCTGAAAATACAACACAATGCCTATGATTCAGCTTTCAAACTATATGCAATCTGTCAAGTTTCTCCTTTGTGTGGCTAATTTTGAGATGTTTTTGCACTGGTTTTTTTGTGTGTAACATTTGTGGCTTGTAAACCACTGTGGTTTAGGTGTGAATAAATTCCCAATTTTCTGTTAAAGGTTTCCCATTGATATCAAATGCAATACTGTTAGTGTTAGTTATCGGCAAGGTACCAAAAAAAAAAAAAAATTACAAAAGAGGCAAAACATGTGAGTCAGCAGTGACTGTTTGCGTTGCGTCAGCGTGACACGGAAATCAGCCAGCATGTGGTGTATGTGTCTGATTAGTACTTATGACAGCTACGGATGTGTAGTGACTGTGTGTGGCTTTGGAAAACTGTACATGACAAGACTGCCCTTTCTCACATGCACACATCCACAAACACATACAGACATCCACCACAACTCAGTATAGACCCATCCACACAATAACAACCCCACCCCCTCCCAACCCCCCTCACCAGAATGGGTCCTCATGTGCCTCTGCACTGATGTCGTGGGACTCATAATAAATCTTGGAGTTGGGACACACACACCACAACACCCCCACATCATCCCCTGACACACAAACACCCTCCTCGACTGTATAGGTCCCCATGTGACTCTGAAGACCACAGCAATTGCAGAACTGGTGGCAGATATTGCAAACATACACACACACACCAATAAACACCCCCCCCACACACACACACACCCCTCCCACCCACACCCACACACCCTCCTCACCAGTATGGGTCCTCATGTGCCTCTGCAGAGCGCTGAAGTAGCGGAACTCCTTGTGGCAGATCTTGCACAGCTGACCCCCGCTGCCAGACGATGGCCCCGCCGACGCCGTAGACAGCTTCAGTTTCAGTGACCCCCCCGACGATGACCCCTGAATCCCTGACTTGTCGTCCTCCTCACTGTTGGACTCACTGTTGGCCGACTCCCCGCCGCCCTTCTTGCCCTTCTTGCCCCGCTTGCCACCGTCCTCCTGCTGGTCAAACGTCTGGTACTGTGGCACCCCCGACGATGACCCCGACGGGGGCGGGGGCACCATGGTGGGGAGGGTGGGGGGCACCCCCTGCAGCGCGTTGTGGTGGTGGAAGGGGCTCCCTGACAGCGCGATGGTCGACAGGGTCGGCAGTGCCGACAGCGGCGGCGAAAAGGTCATGGCCGAGACAGGGGGAGGCGACAGCGGGGTCAGGTTGGGCGTGCTGCTTCCCCCCCCTCCCCCTCCACCAGCGGAGAAGGAAGAGGAAGGGGTGGGGAGGGGGTCCTCAGGGAGGGGGGAGGTGGTCTGGCAGGAGGACTCGGTGGTCTTGGTGCGCCGCTTCTTCTTGCCCAACTTGGGCACGTAGGGCACGCCCTTGCAGCCCTTCTTCTGGTGAGACTGCATGTGCGTCAGCTGGGAGAAGCCCCGCATGCACCCCGGGCACTCAAACGGCTTTTCTCCTGAAACCAGGGAGCCATCAGCATTGACTCACCTCTCTTTTCATAGCTAAAAACAAAACAAAACAAACAAAAAAAAACACAAAACAAGGACTAAAACAATTAACAAAATCAAATAACAAAACAAAAACAACAACAAAAAACCGCAAAAAACAAGACTTTTCAAGCCCCGAATAATGTTCTCTCATTTTTCCCATAGCCTTTTCCAGACCAGCATGACTGTATGAACTGGGGGCACTAAGCAAATAAACGCTATCAAGCGCTGGGACTGTGGCACCTGAACCTGGGTATGACTGTGTGGTGAGGCCTCTGGATAGGGGGCAATTTGGATACGACACTGGAATGGCATGGATGATAGAGGCAGCAGAACAAAAAACCAAAAAAAGTTCGCTGGCTAAAGAGAAAAAGCGGCGATGCAGATGTGTCCAGAGCTGAAAGAGTGCTACCCTTTTACTTTTCCTTCTTCTTCCTCTGCTACAGCAGCATAATTTTCTTCTTCTTTTTTTCTTTTCTATTTTTCTTTTCTTTTTTATCAGACGAAAAACAAAATGAAGTGTTACACTACCGCACCACTTCTGTCAAGGGTAGAATGACTGACAGGTCCAATCTCATTTTAAAAAAATATTACAAAAAGTCATTTCCTGCAGAAATCATCATTGCTATCATTTCCTTTCTTATATACACCGTCATAAACTAACGATTCTTTGGATTTTGACGCTGTTTATAATGCCCTGAAGATATGTTTTATATGCTACTATTCGTGTCCTCTTCTGTCTTTCTACCAGAAGAGATTTTTCTTACATACTACCATCAGTGTTTTCCCCACTCTACCCCGAAAAGAATCATGGTTATCATGAATGCCATTACCAGTAATCTTTGAACTTTAAAACTGTTGAGATTTTTTTGTATTCATATGCTACCGTCAGTGTTACCACCTCTCTCTTCCAAAAAAAAAAATCATCATACTCTCAATCATTTTCTTACAAAATCATCATTGCCATCATTTCCTATCTGATAGATAAATTAGGCATTCTTTTAAATTTGAAGCTGTTTATTAATCATAAATCTTTTTTTTTTTTCCATACTACCATCAGTGTTTCTGCCTCTCTCCCCCATAAACAATCATAATTACCATTAATGCCCTCACCAGTTTTCTTTGAACTTTGAAGCTGTTTAGAATATTATTTTGAAATCAAAAAAGAAAGTTAAAAAAAATCATTATATTGCAAATCCCCTCACCACCATTTTTTTTTTTTTTTTTAACCTGGAAGCTGTTTGGATTATTTCAAAAGATTTTTTTCCTTATATTATAGTTACCATCACTGTTACCATGTCTGTCCACCAGAAAAAAAAAGTTTTTATCAAACTAACATCAGTTTTACCACCTCTAAAAATATTTTACAAACTACCATCAATATTAGTGTCTGTCTCTCTCCCTCTACAATGAATTATAATTACCGTCATTCCCCTTACCAGCAGTCTTTGAAACCTGAAGCTGTTACAAATATTCTAAAAGATTTTCTGATATACTACCATGGCTGTTACCATCTCTGTCCCAAAGAAAATACGTCATCATACTATCATGACCATCTCTGTCCCTACCAGGAAGAATCACCATTACCGTCAGTGTCATCGTCTGTCCACCATAACCACCATCATAAACACCGCTGTCCCTCTCAGAATGGATCACCACTACCATCAGTGTCACCGTCTGTCTCTCTCTGTCCGTCGGAACGACCGTCATTACAGTCGCTGTCCCTCCCAGAAAAGAATGACCATAATGCATTTTGTCCCTCCCAGAAACAAAGAAAGAATCACCATCACGGTCAGTGTCACCGTCGGTCTCTGTCCATTAGAACGACCACCATTACAGTCATTGTTCCTCCCCGAAAGACAGAAAGAATCACCATTACAGTCATTGTCCCTCCCAGAAAGACAGAAAGAATCACCATTACAGTCATTGTCCCTCCCAGAAAGACAGAAAGAATCACCATTACAGTCATTGTCCCTCCCAGAAAGAAAGAATCACCATTACAGTCGTTGTTCCTCCCAGAAAGACAGAAAGAATCACCATTACAGTCATTGTCCCTCCCAGAAAGACAGAAAGAATCACCATTAGTCATTGTCCCTCCCAGAAAGAATCACCATTACAGTCACTGTCCCTTCCAGAAAGACAGAAAGAATCACCATTACAGTCATTGTTCCTCCCAGAAAGAATCACCATTACAGTCATTGTCCCTCCCAGAAAGAAAGAATCACCATTACAGTCATTGTCCCTCCCAGAAAGAAAGAATCACTATTAATGTCAGTGTCACCGTCAGTCTCTGTCCATTAGAACGACCGTCCCTCCCAGGTAGAATCACCACAACTGTCAGTGTCACCATTTGTCCATCAGAACGACCGTCTCTCCCAGAAAGAATCACCATAACTGTCAGTGTCACTGTTTGTCCATCAGAACAACCGTCCCTCCCAGAAAGAATCACCATAACTGTCAGTGTCACTGTTTGTCCATCAGAACGACCATCCCTCCCAGAAAGAATCACCATAACTGTCAGTGTCACTGTTTGTCCATCAGAACGACCGTCCCTCCCAGATAGAATCACCATAACTGTCAGTGTCACTGTTTGTCCATCAGAACGACTGTCTCTCCCAGAAAGAAAGAATCACCATAACTGTCAGTGTCACTGTTTGTCCATCAGAACAACTGTCCCTCCCAGAAAGAAAGAATCACCATAACTGTCAGTGTCACTGTTTGTCCATCAGAACGACCATCCCTCCCAGAAAGAAAGAATCACCATTACTGTCAGTGTCACCACTGGTCTCTGTCCATTAGAACGACCGTCCCTCCCAGAAAGAATCACCATTACTGTCAGTGTCATCATTGGTCTCTGTCCATCAGAACGACTGTCTCTCCCAGAAAGAATCACCATAACTGTCAGCGTCACCATCGGTCTCTGTCCATTAGAACGACCGTCCCTCCCAGATAGAATCACCATAACTGTCAGTGTCACTGTTTGTCCATCAGAACGACTGTCCCTCCCAGAAAGAAAGAATCACCATTACTGTCAGTGTCACTGTCCATCAGAACGACCGTCCCTCTCAGAAAGAAAGAATCACCATTACTGTCAGTGTCATCATTGGTCTCTGTCCATTAGAACGACCGTCCCTCCCAGATAGAATCACCATAACTGTCAGTGTCACTGTTTGTCCATCAAAACGACCGTCTCTCCCAGAAAGAAAGAATCACCATAACTGTCAGTGTCACTGTCCATCAGAACGACTGTCATTACCATCGCTGCCCTCACCGGTGTGGGAGCGCTGGTGGCGCTTCAGCTCGCTCTCAAAGACGAACTCCTTGTGGCAGAAGTGGCACTCCAGCACCCGCCGCCCCTTGGTGTGCAGCTTGGCATGTGCCAGGAAGTTCTCGTAGGAGGTGAAGGTCATGTTGCAGACGGAGCACTGCGGCAGGTGCTTGGGCTGGTGTGTGCGCTTGTGGGCCGCCAGGTGGGTGGCCTGGGTGAAGCCCCGCCCACACTCACTGCAGTTGTAAGGCTTCTCCCCTGATGGGCACAGCACCGGGGGGCAACAGCGTCAAAGCATAATCAAGTCACGTTGCTGGTTACAGTACAGCCCGGCTGACCATACAGGGGCCAGTTTGGGGCTGATTACCCTCCCGTCAAGTTCTTAAAACCAGTCCATGGGAATACAAAGATTAAAAGGTTAGTTAAGGGGCCAGTTCAGGGATGCTTACCCCCCTGCCCCCCACCCCCTCTCCTCCTTCCTCAATTCTTAAAACCAGTCTATGAGAACACACAATAATATTATACAGTTAGTTAAACATGTAAATCAGTTACGCCACTGATAGGTACACGAAAAGTAGTAACTGCACTTCAAACTTCTCGTGCTACAGTGGTTTCATTTTGCCACGGTTCAGTAGTTTAGGGGTTAGAATAAACACTGCCAATTCAAATTTGCAAGTTTCCTACACATCAAGCTCCAAATATAAGAAAGAAATCACTCACAAGCATCCCACATTCCTTCATTTACAAGCAAAGGTGTTTGGTGATTGTTTTTTTTTTTACGATCCTACCTGTCATTTTACACTTAACACTTTATTTCATGTTTATGAAAAAAAAATCTACTGATAACTTTACTTGTTTGACGTTTACAATTACATCCTCAACATGTTTTGTTTTGTTTTTTTGTTTTTGCTGCCCCAATAACCATGCCAATTTAGTGACGCTACTCCCACATTCCCCATACAAAGCCACACCCAGCTTCATCTGCCACAGCCCAACACCTGCAAGAAACAATCAATAGTGGGATGTCAAGAGGCCACACACCACAGGAGACCCTGCACTGATGCTGAGTCACTTCCGCGGTGTTCACTACCTACTGAGCCCCAGGCAACTGACGACAATTATGATTATCACACAGCCATGGAGGCAGTGGGAGTGAAGATCCCTTCAGCATCCATCCATCATCAGTCCCCTGCAAATCTGCCAGCAGTAAAGACTCTGGGTGGATCTCACCATGAGTAGAGGGAAAATAAAAACTGGTCACCATGAGAACAGGGCATTAACTAGAGGCCTCGGAGTTTGGGGTAATTTCATCTTCTATATTTGATGACAAATGATAATGAGGATGATGGTGATACCGCTCTGGAGGTCCATTCAGATTTGGATGTATATGATAAGGCTGTACTCCTAATACGCTTTGTGAAATACAAACACCTGCAGTGCTGGTCAGGAAATTTGTACAACACTCCCAAAGATGCATCTGTGAAGAGGATGAGGATGACCTTACTGTGTGGTCAGTCTTCCCATGTGAGCCCACATCACCCTAGATGGGAGCTGACTAGCGGGCAAAAAAAAACCCCCAACCTCTCAAGCCTGCTTTCTCCAGAACACAAACCACATTGCCAAGGTGACTGGTAAAACAGTATGCTTTCTCATCCATACTCTTCTGACAAGAAATTTATGTCTTGGGGGTGATTCACTACTTCTGACTGTGCCACTACATCTAAGTGCTCCATTACAAAAAAATGTCACACACACAAAACCTGCTTGAAGACTCAGATGGACTGACATTATGACAAATCATTGAATATGGCATATTCCAACACATAATTCAGGCATTAAAATACACCTCATTCACAAATGACACGTCACACACACACAATGACTGACAGTTTAACAGTATCAGACCACTGGCATTGCCAACTGCTAAGGCAGACCAGAATCAAGGCAACACACTGATCCTGGATGTTATTGTTAAACTCCATACTGTTTCCCCAATCCCTGGACCACCTATATAAAAAAAAATTTATTCAGAGCTCTTGGCAAACATATAAAAGCCACTCATTCAAAAACAGAATTAAGTAACCAGAAGTTTCCCTTTCCTGTTCTTCCCTTTAATGATTCTTGTATGAGATGAGATCACATAACATAACCCAGCCCAACCCCTCACACCCATGCCCCCCCAACCCCCCCCAAACCACCTCTTTGCCCAACAGCCCCCATGCACTGACCAGTGTGGACGCGGCTGTGTCGCTTGAGGTCAAAGGGGTAGCTGAACTCCTTGCCGCACTCCTCGCACTCCAGCTTCTTCAGCTTGGGCCGCGAGTTCTTGGGCTGCCGGGGCTGCTTTGAGCCCTTGCCCTTGCTACCGCGGGCCGCATACTTGGAGAACCACTTACGCATCGATGACAGGCTCTCGGTCTTGGACACATTGCCCGAGCCCCCCTCCCCGGAGTTGGTATAGCTGGTGAACCACTTCTTCTTCAGGCTAGGCTGAGAGCCCGACGTGCCGTTGTCTCCGCTGGGGTCAGGCAGGGTGGGAAAATAGATACTGCCATTGTCACTTATTAACTTGCTACAATTTGTTACAACAAATTGAATAATGCACTGAAAAAACAACAAAAACAGAAAAAAGAACAGAAAATGTGCTCTGTGACCAGCACACACACACACACACACACACACAAACACACACACTGACACAGTGCATGTTTTGTAATGTATTATTCTTTTGCCACAATAAAAAACAGTTCTCCATGTGAAATTTGGACTGCTCTCCCCAAGGAGAGTGTGTTGCTACAGCCTACAGTTACAATGCCACTTTTTTTCTTTTTCTGCCTGCTGCTGTATATATGTTTTCTGTACAAAGTGGGTTTTTTCAAAGAATTTTGCCAGGGACAACGCTTTTGTTGCCATTGGTTCTTTTAAGTGCGCTAAGTGCCTGCTGCTCCAGGGATCTCAGATTATCATCTCATCCAAAAACTAACAGTAACACTCAGACCACCACTCAAGGTCTACTGGAGGGGGAGAAAATAATCAAGAGCGTGGGATTCAAACCTGTGTGCTCAGATTCTCTCACAAACACTCAACATGGCATCCTCCTCTGCCCAACCAACACATCATACAACTAATTTGTGGTATCTGTATACATAACGATAATGATGCATACATGCACTAAGCATGGCTATTATTCTCCTTTTTTTTTTTAACACTGTCTGGCTGAAGTTAAACTTAAACATTACTTTTGTTTCAAAATGTCATAATACAAGCAGAATGAATTCGACAGGACAAGAAAGCCTCATATCAAGTCCTGTTGTATTATACATGTACAGATAAATGCTGAATATGTCATTAAGTGAAAGATACCTCTGCAGACCAACTAGGTAGATCTTTGAACACTGTAGCGGACTCCTAATCCTTCCTCAACCCTCCCAGTCTCACTCCTACTTCATGCACATTTACACAAAGCACATCCATTCCATTCAATATTACTGAATTCACCGAAAATTCTCACCTCACACTGCCCAAAGAATCCCCCGAGTCCTCCTTGTTGGACAGATGCTGTGCCTGCTGTTGCTGCGCTTGCTGCTGTTGCTGCTGCTGCTGCTGTTGCTGTTGCTGCTGCACGTACACAGGACTGGTGTCTTGCTGAGGCGGCGCTGCCGCCGCCTGCTGCTGCTGTTGCTGCTGCTGCGCTGCCTGCTGCTGCAGGTTGAACGTAGTGACGTCCCCCTTGTCGTTTTTGACTGAGGCGAATGTGGGCGTGTTGTCCGAGTATAGGTTGGCAAAGTAGGGGCTGGGGAAGTGGGAGGTGGAGACGGAGGGGATGCGTCCTGCGAAGAGGTTGTCGTGTGTGTTGATGGTGGACATGGTGAGGGGGGGCATGCGATAGGTGTTGGGGTCCATGATGATGGTGTGGTAGCCTGCCACCGTGATGCCGGGGACGCCTGGGATCAGGCTGCCGATCAGGGTGCAGGGGGTTAAAGAGGCCGTTGGTTGGCTGGCCGTGAAATCCGTCAACGTACAAGGACGGACTCTCACTCTGAGAGCTCTGGAAAAGAAGAAGAAAAACTGTGTCTCTTTTAACTGGCTAGGTTTGTAGGTGTGTGTGTGTGCTTGTGTGTGAGTGTGTGTGTGTGTATGTGTGTGAGCGCATGAGCATGTGTGTGTGTGTGTGTGTTTGTGTGTATACATTTGTACACTCTATGTGTGTGTGCATACTGAGTGTGTGTGTGTGTTAGCGCATGCGTGCGTGCGTGTGAGTGAGAGAGAGAGAGAGAGAGAGAGAGAGAAAGTGTGAGACAGAAGGAGAGAGAGAGGGAGATAGAGACTGAGAGAGAGAACTAATCTGAATTATTTTACATCCTGTTTGATAAAGCTAGCTAAGCATTAATTTGTGGTTACAAATGTGAAAAGGTGAATCAACCTAACATTTTCTTCTTCATTTATTTTTGCACTGATTTTATATATATATATATATATTACATACGAAGAATAATAATGAGCCATTACTCCAAATAAAAAGCCGAATACTGCATTTTGCTATCTTAAATATTATTGAATTAAAAAGTTTTAAACTGAAGATAGTTAAAAGCATGTTCTCCAGGTCTTTCACTTCCACTTCCAGTCTGTCTCACAAACACTATACACAAAAACACACACTACATCACCAGTTGGTAAAACAGAAACTGAAGACAAAAGCAGCCAAATTATGTCCCTTGACCTGGCGTCAGGGTTTATTTTGTTATAATAGAAGTCTATAAAAAGTATCATTGACTAACAATGGCTGCTATCTTAGATTAGAACCAAGCTGAATGGTCTTCCCTTTGACTGACAAGGTGAATTTCAACTTCAAATAAGCAAGGTTTTTGTGATTTTTTTTCTTCTTTTTCTCTTAAACTTGCCATTAGCTGCCATGCCAAACTGTGGATTAATTCTATATCAACTAGTCAAATTTTGGCTTAAGAGTTAGAACTTAAAAGCATGAAAAATGTACTTGTACCAAATGTTAAGTACTACGTTTATAAATTTTTGTCATGAAAAAGTCAGGATAAGGATCTAACAAAATCTGCTATTTATTATGAAAAGGAAAAACGAAAATGTCACTGACTGAGACCAGTGTTCCCAATTACGTACGCATGTGCGTAAATGACGCATGGATTTCAATATTTTTGGTATGTGCGACATGACGCACATTTTTTCTCTGAAAAAAACAAAAAACAAAACTGCTTCTAAACCGCCAAGCACTGGCAGACAACATGCCTGCTTCACAGAGTTTCTTCCTTTACCAGAGACGAATACGTTTACCCAGTGCACAGAACACATTTGCTCAATCATCAACCATTCCGTACAAATGCTGAAATTGTCACTGATGCGCTGGTTAGAGCACAAATACACACTCATCATCAACTAAAAGCTGTATTAGCAGAGATTCTGGACAAACTATTGTTGAAATGTGATCAAAGCCGAATGAGAATGAAGACACTGCAAAGGCCGCATGGACAGGTGTCAAGTTTAATGACAGATTGCTGGAGGAGTTTGACTGGTGTTAATTTTGCTCTGGGATGCTTTTCTGCACAATCTGCATTTGAGGTTCACAGTCAAAAAATGCTTTTGACAAGCGGCCACTTGGCAACAAATTTAAAAAAACACACACAAAAAAACAGAGACAACCTGACAGTGACAGAAGATTCAGCTGAGAAATTCTGTCAATAGAAAAAGCACCTGAGGCTGGTTTGAAGTGAATGAAAAAATGAAGTTCAGAATTCAATTCATCATATTTGGGTTATTAAAGTCTGATGCATGATGCCTGACAGCATGCTTAATTTTAGTTTTGTTTTATGTTTTGCTTCATGTGACTTGGTACTTGAGCTTTTTTCTTCTTTGAAAAAATTGCTTTTTTAAAGTTTTGTTTGTGACAGTAATAGATTATATACCCAGACCATGCTAGCATGGAACTAGCATTGAGACACATTTGTTATTCATATTGTTGTGACTGCAGTCATTGAAAAAAACAAGTGTTGTTTTTTCTTTATCTTTTCAAATCTTAATAAATACTTTTACAATGGATTTCAATTTGACCAGTGTGCATACACATGTGTGTGTGTGATGTCTGAGGGAACAAACACACAAAAAAAGCAACAAGCTGAAACATGGGATGATTTAGACTGAATATGACTCTCAAAATTTGTGAAATGACCACCCCCCCCCCTCCCCCCAAAATGAGACAGAGGGTCATATTGAACCTCAAAATTTTCGGTGCAATGGGAAGATTGGAGACACACCTTTTTACACTTACAGTAACTTTACAGGGCATACCTAAACATTTTTTATTTTTTTTAGCGGGGCTTTGTAAATAAGACAAAGCAAAACTTACATATTTTACAATCAGACTTGCTTATTACTGGACTGCAGTTCCGACCAATTTCAACTTTGCATCATATCTTGTGAAATCAATAAATCAATGCAGAAACTTCTGAGTTTTCTGAGAAAGCCCTAAAAAGTGGAGCCCAATTTATTGTGCTATAGATTCCGTACCAATCACCACAATGTGGAATGATAAATACTTGAAGCAATGAGACGTGCAACGATGTCTATTAATTATAATCTTTACTATATCCTCCACGAAATTTAATTATGATGTAACCAAAAAAATACCTATGTACTGTCCGAAACTACAATCCTGCACCACCCCAGCGAAGTCCACGCTCAAAATTATGTCGCACACGATCACAATTTGACCAAGAAAAGCACAGAAAGCATCGTTGTGCACAAATCTTTTAACATCAACGGAAACTTTACTATGTGCACAAATAATAACAGGCATCTAAATATGCTTAATTTTGCAGAAAAGCATGAAAATGTAAAAGATTTCGTCGTTCAATTGCTTTTGCCCGTTGAAATCGGTGGTCTCCCTTGCGCGCTCCGTCGTGACACATTTTTTTCGAAATTAATATGCAAGGCTTGAGACGTACTGATGAATAATATGCTAAAACAAAAGCAAAACATGTCCTTACCTCGCAAGACGAAGTACATATGTTCTTCTTTGACAACAAATCGTTAAAAAATATTTTTTTATATGCCTTTGTTTCCAGACGAAGAACTAAAAACCGGAAGTTCAAGTCTGTTAACCTGCACGATTTACAGATGGAACCAATCGTTGATTGGCCAATTGCCTTCCCTGCAAATTTATGTCAGGAAAAACGAGCTTTTGCGCAGCGATTTCCATATTTCCCCATGACAAAGAGGTTAGCATCACTCTCAGATGAAGGAAAAACATAAATCGTACTTCATTAACACGTAAAAGAGCTCAAATTTATAGAGAATTAACGAAATTTTATCAAAGGGAAGTAACAATCCAACGCTGGCTTGTTGAAATAAAATCGGCTTATTTCCCTTGCAACGTGAATGAACGATTCAATATCCGTTTCAGTTTCAGTTTCTGTACCGGTTAAAGCGTGTGGACAGATCCATATATGTTACACCAAAGATACCATATGGCAAAGACACGTAAGGTAAACCAAAGTCCATATGCGACGTCACTTTCAGTTTCGATTTCCCAAGGAGGTGTGTCAACATGTTTGGCGGCCGGCCAAGTCACGTATATGCTACATTCAATCAGTCTGATAAGAATATTCCTTACCAACAGCATTACCCGACGCGTTTAGTCAGGCCTTGAGTGCCTGCATTTATATAATTATCAGGTGATCGCTATCAGAGTGGATTGCTTCCACAGATTATTGCCAGAGGACAACACTTGAACTGAATTTGTTGCCCGGATGGGTTCTTCAGTGACACTGCCTGAGTGCACATTTGAATGCGTGTTTTCGCACCAGTTTATCGCTTCACCCGAATCGTGACAACTGAGACGCCAGTTTGATTTTCCAGTCAAACCTGGGAGAAAGGGTGAGGGTGGGAATCGAACGCACACCCTCACCGTCAGTCGGACTCTGTCAGTATTCAGTGGCGGACGGATAAGCGTCTCAGTTAACTACTCTGCAATCTTCCCCAGTCTAAAATGCTACGCGGCGCCGCGGTGCCCTTTTCCATCCCTGACAAACGAACTTCCGTCAATGAACAGTAACTTTCACGTGAAATATGTATTGAATATTTCTTCCGAACTCATGGGTCATTCATTCATCATTTCATTCATTCATTTTGCCCATCGCTCCTGGTGGAGCATAGGCCATCGGCGACCCCTCGCCATCGCACTCTGTTCTGGGCTGTTCTGGCCATTCCAGTCCAGTTGGTCGCTTGCTGCTTCAGCTCTGCCTCGGTATCTCGCCTCCAGCTGTTGAGAGAGAAGTGGAGGGATGGGTTGAATTACCTATTAAAAAATAAATGATAAACATAAAGTTCCAACTGAGAAGAAAAAAGAAAGAAAGAAAGACTGAAACTATAAATCGATGATAAATTGATGTCTTGGTACAACTAACGTACAATGAAGGATGCTCTCTCTCTCTCTCTCTCTCTCTCTCTCTCTCTCACACACACACACACACACACACACACACACACACACACACACACACACACACACACACACACACACACACTTGACACACACTTGTTTTCATTACTGATGATTTTCCCCAAAGTGATTTTTTTTTAATGAAAGATTTATCATACAACATGAAGAGAGAGTTATATTAGTTTGGTTTTGGTGTGCAATATGTCAAAAATTTTCCGTGACCACTGATACAGATAGACCAGTGTTCACGTGCATATGACAAGAATGGGATTTTCATCAGTGTTAATTATTGTAATAAGTTCTGCATGTTTTTGACAGTTGTACTGTGCGACGGTGATGTTAAGAATTACCTGCGTATGATCTTGAACCTAGACAGACACTTGAAATTTACCATAATAAGGTTTCGTTTTGGCATTTCTACCCTACATGTTACAGATATCAGTCCCACTTCAATTATTTTCGAAGTTTTGCATGTATATGACATTTGTACTGTGCGTGATGTTACGAATTACCTGTGTATGAACTTAGACAGATACTTGAAATTTATCGTAACAAGATTCCGTTTTGGCATATCTACGCTACATTTGATAGATATCCCAGTTATTTTCGCCAATGTCTACTTCTGGTATCTGAAAAAGGAAGCATTATCAGAAATTTGGCAGTGATAATATACTTAAACAAGGCACTGCATTTCAGATCTGTTGCAACGTCACAGTGTTCTCCATTTACTGTGCTTGTTTGTGTATTGTAGTACTTACCCAGTTCATGAGGGGCAATGGCCTTAATGGATAAAACATTCGCATCCGGCGGAGAGAGAGGGGGGGGGGGAGAAAGAGAGAAAGGGGGGAGAGGGAAGACAGAGAGAGAGGGGAGGAGAGAAAGAGAGAGGCAGAGAGAGGGGGGAGAAAGAGAGAGAGGGAGAGAGAGAAGGAGAGGGGGGAGAAATAGAGAGAGGGGGGACAGAGAGAGAGGGGGGAGAAAGAGAGAGAGAGGGAGAGAGAGAGAAGGGGAGAGAAAAAGGGGGGGGAGGGAGAAAGAGAGAGGGAATGAGAGAGAGACAGACAGACAGAGAGAAAGAGAGATGGAGAGAGAGGGGGGTAGAAAGAGAGAGAGGCAGAGAGAGAGAAAGAGAGAGGGAGATGGGGGAGAAAGAGAGAAAGAGAGAGAGAGGAGAGAGAGAGCAAAAGAAAGAGTCGAGATAGAGGGAGAGAGAGAAATCAACGTCAGTTCTGGATCGAGTATTTCAGACTGGAGAAAACCTCAAACTGCTGCAACACTCAAACACACGTACTTTTGAACAAACGCTATACGAGAACCGTGACACTTCAACGACACACACACATCATAGCAAATGGGACTAAAAACTAAAATGCTAAATAAAAACATTTTTTGAAAGTCTCCCGTAGCTATATACCGCCTTCGGGACAGTACTTGAATTGATATCCAACGTGTTCAGTGCTCGGCATAACAAGACCACGGGGCCCACTCCTCTCATTCTGTCGATTCAACCTTCCCCAACCAAAGCCAGGTCAGGCTGGCCAACCCAACGTCTTCTTCTTCTTCATCTTCCTCTTCTTCTTCGTTCGTGCGCTGCAACTCCCGCGTTCACTCGTATGTAAACGAGTGGGATTTTACGTGTATGGCCGTTTTTACCCAGCCATGTAGGCAGAGAGGGGAGGTCGGGGGAGGGGGGGGGGGCGGGGGGGGGGGGTGAATGCCGCTGTGTATGTTCTTGTTTCCATAACCCACCGAACGCTGACATGGATTACATGGATCTTTAACGTGCGTATTTGATCTCCTGCTTGTGTGTACACACGAAGGGGGTTCAGGGCACAAGTATATCTGCACATATGCTGGCCTGGGAGATCGGAAAAATCTCCACCCTTTACCCACCAGGCGCTGTTAGCGAGATTGGTACCCGGGACCCTCAGATTGAAAGTTCATCGCTTTAACCACTCGGCTATTGCGCCCGTCCAATGGATGCTGTCAGGCTTGAACAAAAAGGCAGAAAAGCGTCTTTTTCCAAGGACACAACACATTCACACCTGGGTGGAGTAAGGCCGGAAAAAAGGGGGGAAAAGCGCCTTTCCCAAGGACACAAGTTCACACCTGGATGGAGTAAGGCTGGAACAAAGGAGAAAAGCGCCTTTCCCAAGGACACAAGTTCACACCTGGATGGAGTAAGGCCGGAAAAAAAAGGGGGGAAAGCGCCTTTCCCAAGGACACAAGTTCACACCTGAATGGAGTGTAGCCGGAAAAACGGAAAAAGGCGCCTTTACCAAAGACACAAGTTCACACCTGGATGGAGTAAGACCAGAAAAAAGGGGGGGAAAGCGCCTTTCCCAAGGACACAAGTTCACACCTGGATGGAGTAAGGCCAGAAAAAAGGGGGGGAAAGCGCCTTTACCAAAGACACAAGTTCACACCTGGATGGAGTAAGGCCGGAAAAAAAGGACGAAAGCGCCTTTCTCAAGGACACAACACAAGAGGCAAAACGCAGTCTCGAACCCGGATCACCGGTGGATTAGAAGTCCTTAGCGGCATCGCCTAACCGTTGCTACCACGGCTTCCACTGCTGGACCCAAACAACCACCCTCCCATTCCCTCTGAAAGTACTCTCTCTGTGTGTGCGTGTGTGTGTGTGTGTGTGTGTGTGTGTGTGTGTGTGTGTGTGTGTGTGTGTCTGTCTGTCTGTCTCTCTCTCTCTCTCTCTCTCTCTTCCATGCTTATGAACTAATGTAGTATCGTCAGAAGTGTAGACTGTTCAGGACGGAGACTGGATGTGAAACAAAAGCCACACCTTTGCTTATCCATTATCTTCGATAAATGAAGAATTTTGTCTTGTCTTGTCTTGTCTTGTGTGTGTGTGTGTGTGTGTGTGTGTGTGTGTGTGTGTGTGTGTGTGTGTGTGTGTCTGTGTGTGTGTCTCCAAAAGTGCATGGGCATATCATGGCCTATCATGTGTGTAATTGTGTTGTGTATACACTTTTGTTTTAACATCAGAAGTGGTGTGGCATGTTTGGATCTGTCCATACGCTTTAACGCATCTTTGAAAATTAAATGAAACAGTGCATTCACTAAACCAGTTGGTTTTGGATTTTGTTTTGTTTTTCCTTGGTTGATGGTCGCTTTAACACATCCTGTTCCCACCAAAAGGATGCTAACCTGTCTCTCAAACGCTGAACACACACACACAGACACACACGGACACACAGATACACAGACACACACACACACACACACACACTGTTATTTATATTTACATTGTTGTAGGTTAATACTTGTTGATATGCATATACATATTCTTCCCATGACAACTCATTCAATACACACCACAACCTCTTTAGACTTTTTCTTATAATATACTTTTCCTCTGATACATAACATGTACTTTTTTTTCTTTTTTTTAACACTAATATTCACATGCATTCCCTTTCCTTTATACACTACTTTACTCCTTTCCGTCTAAAAACACTTACAGTGAATAGACGTTAAACTGAAGAAAACACACACACACACACACACACACACACACACACACACACACACACACACACACACAGAATGAAAGAGGCAGAGCTTGAATCAAACACCTGATATCAACTTCAACCCTCACTTCGTATTTCCCACAAAGCAGAAAAAAAAAGTAACCCTAAATTTTGCCGTTTTGGCGAATTCCCCAGACCATAACAGTCTCGAAAAGGCGCATGCGCGACAACCCGGATCCACACCAGCTTTCAAACACAAACAATACACCCCCCCCCCCCCCCCCCCTCCCCTACAACAGTCGTCTGCGTCTCCATTAATCTTCTGTCCAACCAGCTGGCGGATGTGGATCCGTAAACAATTCGTTTTTCATTGTGTGCGATTTCTCTGACTTGTCACCACATCCTGGTTACATGAAAAGAGACCTGCATAGCTGAGCTATAACTATGTTGTGGGGGCTTCGTACATAAGATGGTCCATCATTTTTCGTCGTTTTTTGATCGTGTCGAGCCAACCCACATTTTCTTGGTTCTGTCGTTGGGAGCCCGTGATATCTAAACGCTCTTCTGGAAAACCTGCGAAAACTGGCGACTGAAAAGCAGAATATTACTATACCCGACTTAGCAGAAGATTTATCATCACAATCGGACCTTTCGAAATTCTTTTTGTAGCCTCCTAGGGTTGTGTTGGAACGTTTGATAAGATCACACGAAGCTTGAAATTTATTCATTATAGAAAAAAATATAGAAATAAATAACCGGAAGCTTGAGAGATAGTAAGACTGGGTGTTGAGAAGGGTGAAGGTGAAATAGAAGATCGAGTGAAGGTGAAGAAGAAGGAGAAAAGAAAGAAGAACTGATCGACTGACTTCAACACCATGCCGATTATCACTGTAACCACCAATGTTCCTGGGTCGGTCATACCTGTGTTTTTCCAGGCTGGTCTGACCCAAATCATGCACCAGGCTCTTCAGAAACCGAAACAGGTGAGTTCGTTTACGATGTGAGTGTGTGTGTGTGTGTGTGTGTGTGTGTGTGTGTGTGTGTGTGTTTTATTTTTGTCTTACGGTTGTTGTTGTTGTTGTTGTTGTTGTTGTTGTTGTTGTTTTTATCACAAGTTGCCATTACAACAGGATGAGCCAAAAAGCGATTGGAAATAAGCCAGGGATTTGTCAGTGTGTGTGTGTGTGTGTGTGTGTGTGTGTGTGTGTGTGTGTGTGTGTGATTTGATTTTTTATTTTTCTTGTATTTTTAGAGCGCTCTTTGTGTTTCAGTTTGAGTGCTTTGTATTGTATTATATTTTATTGTATCGCATTGCTTTATATTGCCTGTAATCGTATGGTATTACTTTTTGTCATAACACGTTTCTCTGTGTGAAATTCGGGCTGGGTCGACCGCGTCGCCACTGTTCAGCGCGGCCACGGGGGCATGGTATTTGATATTTGTTTCACATACTGTTCTTATGTATCCTCGTGTATTTTGTCTTACCATCAAAAACGAATTTTTCTACAGAACTTTGCCCAGAGACAATTTACCCTTTTGTTGCCGCAGGTTCTTTTACGTGCGTTAAGTGCAAGCTACTCGCGCCGGGGGAATTCGATCGGCTGTTCAGTCGTTTTAACCGCATGAATGCCACCCTGACTACCACTCAGGGACGGTTTAACGGAAAGCGGGAGGAGGGGAGAGGAGGGAGGCGGGGGTTAAAAGTACCAGTTCGTATTATTTGGGACTCGAACTCAAGAATCGAAGGCTCACTTCCCGGTGGATTACATTACCACCAGGCCACCGCTGCTCCACAATATATATTTTTTTTCTTCTTTTTTTCCCCCTTTCTTTCTTTTGTTGTTGTTGTTGTTGTTGTTGTCGTCATCTACACTAGATGAAAGAATGACTTATGATGAGGCAAGGAGAGTGAATGATTCACAAACAATGAAAAGTGGCAACTCTCACCATACAGACGGTACACAGCTTCAAGTCAATGCTGCTCACGCTACCGATTCAGCTAGCACACAGGTAAACAAAAGGTACATCAGAACAAACCCTGACGCTTCTTCAAAAAAGGGAAGCTCCGGGCTTGTCCTTATACCGATCATTTGACACGTGCACGCACAGTTGCAGTGACAGAAGAAATGTGCAAACACAAATTAGCTTTTTATTCAAGACTGGCATAGACAACTTTTCTTTAAAGTTAATTTTGAGTTCAGTTTGCACAAAATTGTGCCTTTTATTTACCTGTGTGCTAGCTGAATGGGTAGCATAACTTGAAACAGCATTGACTTGAAGTCAAGTAAGTTGTGTGCCATGTTCGTATTACTATTTGTATAACTATTTGTATAATTGCTTTTTGTTGTTGTTGTTGATGTTGTCATAACTTGAACAGATTTCTCTGGGTGAAATTCGGGCTGCTCTTCCCAGGGAGAGCGAGTCGCTGCGTTGATAGAGCCACCTTTTTTTTTTTTTTTTTTTTTTTTTTGCGTGTAGGTTTGTTTTTTTTGTGTTTTTTTTCATATCGAAGTGTATTTTTGTATGGAGAGAGTTGATGATATGGACACTCCTATTGTTACCACTCTTCATTGTTTGTTTTTTACACTACTTAAATATTTACACTGGCCTACGTGCTGGACTCAGCTGCAGACAATTGTGAGTGCTTGGGAGCTAAGGTCACCTAGCTCCTATCTGCACTGAAACCGGATTTGTGTCCGTGTATCCGGTTTGGTGGCTTGGCCTTTGACTGCGGGTCATTTATCAGGAACGACAAACATGGTTCAGCGCTGGAGCGTCCAGAGTTAACAGCAGTTACCTCCCGTCATGAACCAGGACACGAATTCGTCTCGCGCGATGTCTGTCTGTCTGTTAGTCTGTCTGTCTGCCTGTCTGTCTGTCTGTCTGTCACGGATTTCTCCTTATTGTCTGGTATTTTCTTCCCTTCGTATGGGGGGAAAAAAAGTGATTTTAGTGATTTTCTGCAAAACGGGAAAGTATGCATGCATGCATGCATGCATGTGTTTGTGTGTGTGTGTGTGTGTGTGTGTGTGTGTGTTTGTGTGTGTGTTTGTTTGTTTGTTTGTGTGTGTGTGTGTGGGCGTGCGTGCGTGTGTGCGTGTTTGTGTGTGTGTGTGTATGTGTGCGTGTGTGTGTGTGTGTGTGTGTGTGTTTGGGTGTGTGTGTGTGTGTGTGTGTGTGTGTGTGTGTGTGTGTGTGTGTGTTCAATGTCAGCGAAAAAAATGGCCAACGATTGTTTAATTTTTCTTGTTGGAAGAGGCTTTCTGTGTAATTTATTTCATGCAGCCGAGACAATTTGGTTAAACTTGAGTAATGTTGCAAAGATGAGCAACGTAGTCTGATCTGTTCTGAGGTTTAATACCAGAAAAATACTATTATCATTTATGTTGTGTTTCATATACTTTGTATTCTGATTCTGATAGTTATGTTATTTTAATTGTTTATATTTAATTTTGGTGTAAAATACTATTGCTGTTATATAATATCTTCCATGCCCCAAAAGGTGTGAAAGGGTTACATATTCTTGATTCTTGATTCTTGTGTGTGTATGTGTGTGTGTGTGTGTGTGTGTGTGTGTGTGTGTGTGTGTGTGTGTGTGCCAGGTGATGATGGTGGATCTGAGGGAGGGATCCAACATCATGATGGGCGGGGATCGCAATCCCTGCGTCTACGCCACCGTGGAGTGCATTGGGCGTCTGAATCCCCGGGCCAACCAGGACATGGTCACTGCCATGGAGGGATTCTTCATGGAGCACCTCAAAGTCCGTCAGGAAAGGTGGGTGTGTGTGCGGGGTGTGGGGTGTGTGTGGGGAGTGGGGGGGAGGGCTGGTGGTGGGAAGTGTGGGGGGGGGGGAGGAAGAGGGGGTGTGGGTGGACCAACCAGGGCATGGTCACTGCCATGGAAAGCTTCTTCATGGAACACCTCGAAGTCCGTCAGGAAAGGTGGGTGTGTGTGGGTGGGGTGGGGTGGTGGGCTGGTGGTGGGAGGGGAGGAAGAGGGGGTGTGGGTGGACCAACCACGACATGGTCACTGCTATGGAAAGCTTCTTCATGGAACACCTCGAAGTCCGTCAGGAAAGGTGTGTGTGTGTGCGGGGTGTGGGGTGTGTGTGTGTGTGTGAGGGGAGGAGGGGATATTGGGTGTGTGTGGAGGGGGGGGGGGGGCTGTATGTGGGGGTGGGGGTGTGTGGGTGGGAGGGTAGGCTTGGTGTGTGTGTCTGTGTGTGTGTTTGTGTGTCTGTGCGCGCGCGCGCCTGTGTGTGTATGTGTGTGTGCGTGTGTGGGGGGGGGGGGGGGGGGGGGGTCGGGGGGGGGGAGGCGGGGGGGGGGGGAAGTAGGGGGTAGATGGGTGGAGGGAGCGGGGTTGTATGCGTGCGTATTTTGGTGGGGAGTTATAATGTGTGTGTGTAGGGGGGCGGGGGGTATGTTTGTGTGTTTGGGGATCGGACCTATATCCTTGAGTGCGCATGGGCTCGCGTGTGTTCCAGCTGTGTGTGTGTGTGTGTGTGTGTGTGTGTGTGTGTGTGTGTGAGGGTGGTGGTGGAGGGGAGGGGCTACTACAACTACTACTACTATACTACTACCACTAAAAATAAAGATAGTTATTTTGTATTTGTATTTCTTTTTATCACAACAGATTTCTCTCTGTGAAATTCGGGCTGCTCTCCCCAGGGAGAGCGCGTTGCTACACAACAGCGCCACCCCCCCTTTTTTTTTCCTGCGTGCAGTTTTATTTGTTTGTTTTTCTCTATCGCATTCTATTTGATGATGATAATGATAATAATGTTGACGGTCCCTTCAGAATCATCATCCGATTCATCCCTGTGCAAGCTCAGTTCTGCTCATTCAATGGCGTTCTGCATGACGTGGGCATCGAGACAGACCAGGACTTGCTCAACACACAGGAATGACGTCATCGGCGGGGGGGGGGTCCACAATTGACGTCATATCACGACTTGGCGTCAGAGGGGAGTGTCACGTCTGGAATGACGTCACCGCTTGAGAAAAAAGAATAAGAACTCAAGAAAGTTAAATCAGAGAAACGGAGGACATTTTTTTTCCTCTCTGTTTTCTTTTTCTTTTATATTTTATTTTCAAGAATGCAAACATGCTCTTACGAACTTTTCTCTGTGTTGGGTAACATCTTGTTATCGTTACAAATGTGACATTACAATTTCTATATCTGCTTCGTTTGTATACGCATATCTTTTTTTTTCTTTTGATATATATTTTAGAAATGTTCTTTTTTGTGCTACTTAACCGGGTTTTCAATTTTATGCAGAGGTGTGGAGAGAGGAAGTTGTAAACTAGCGATAGAGGTGCACGTGTGTGTGTGTTTGTGTGTGTGTGTGTGTGTGTGCGTGCGTTTGTTTGTGTGTAATGTAGCGATGACATGCGTGCGTGCTTATGTGCGCGTGCTTATGCGCGCGCGCGCGTGCGCGTGTGTGTGTGTAATATAGCGATGACATGTCTGCATGCATGCGTGCGTGCTTATGCGTGCGTGCGTGTGTGTTTGTGTGTGTGTGTGTGTGTGATATAGCGTTGACATGTGTCTGTGTGTGTGCGTATGTGTGCGTGTGCATGTTCGCGTAATACAGCTTTGATTTGTGTGTGTGTGTATGTGTGAAATATAGCATTCACATGTGTGTGTGCGTGTGTGCGCGTGCGCGTTTTCATATTTGTATGTGTGTGTGTGTGTGTGTGTGTGGTGACAAGAACGTTGGCAACGAACATGTAGCCGTGCAATATTATAGCCAGCTGGCCAGTTCAGCGTCTGGTGTGTGTTGGGTGTGTGTATGTGGAGCTGTACTCTTCTTACTGCTGTACACTTCCCTCTGTCTGTCTCTCTCTCTCCCCCTCTCTCTCTCTCCCTCTCTTTCTTTCTCTCTCTCTCTCTCCTTCTCTCTCCACCCTCTCTCTCTCCTCCTCCCTCTATCTCTCTCCCTCTCTCTTTATCTCTTTCTCTCTCCCTCCCCTCTCTCTCTATCTCTCCTTCTCTCTCTCTCTCCCTCTCTCTCTCTCCGTCTCTCCCCCTCTCTCTCCTCCTTTTTCTATCTCTCCTCTCTCTTTCCGTCTTTCTCTCTCCCTCTCTCTCTCTTTCTCATGCCTCTCTCCATTTCATCCTCTCCTTCCACCTGTCTGTCTGACTGTTTGTCCGTCTGTCTGTATGTCTGAATCTCTGTCTGTATGCCTGGCTGTATCCCTCCCTCTCTCTCTCTCGCCCTCCCTCCCCCCCCCCCCCCTCACTTTCTCTCTCTTACCTCTCTCCACGTTCTCTATTCTTCCACCTGTCTGTCTGTTTGTCTGTCAGACTGCCTGTCCGTCTGTCTGTCTATCTGTGTCTCTCCCTCCCCCCCCCCCTCCCCCCGCCCTTACACACTCTATCATCACAGACTATAATTATACACACACCTCATAAATATCACATGAAAAAGCCTAAATAATGCAATGAATATCATATCACGATGCTTAAAACTTCGCCTGATGTCGCAATACACAGAAACACCAAATCACAATTCTGGAGAAAAAAAAAATCACTTTCAACTTTTAACAGCGGTCACACACATCACAAAACAATAAGAAATCTTATTAATTTTTAAAAATTCAAATTAAAAAAAAAAAACAGCACATAAAAAACCACATTACAATACAGTTTAAAAAAAAAGAAAAGAAAAAAAAAGCTGCAATAAAAGAAAAAGATTAAAAACTATTATCTGGACAAACATCTGCCACTTACGGTGCATTATTAAAAATCGGTTGCACGCAAAAAGTAGTTCTTGCACTTCAAATGCCAGTTACGCTTGATCCCATTCAAACGTGATTCGGGAGTCAACGGGTTAATAATGAAAACATAATCATCAGATAAAACAGAATTTAAAAAAAAACTGAATTGGGGACGGGGTGGGGGTAGAAGTGTGTGTGTGTGTGTGTGTGTGAGGGCGTGCGTGCGTACGTGCGCGATCACGTGCGTGTGTGTGTAGATATGTGTTTGTGTGTGTGAATGTGTGTGTGTGTGCGTGCGTGCGTGCGTGTGTGTGTGTGTGTGTCCTTCTGTGTGTGCGTGTGCATGTATGTGTGTGCGTGTCAGTGTGTGTGCGTGTGTGTACGTGTGTGTTTGTGTGTGTGTGTGTGTGTGTGTGTTGATATGTGCACATATGTGCTTACGTGTGTGTGTGTGTGTGTGTACGTGCGCGCGCGTCTGTCTGTCTGTCTGTCTGTCTGTCTCTCTCTCTCTCTCTCTCTCTCTCTCAACCTTGGAGACGAACGACTGAAAAAAGGCACATTAACCCCCCTGTCACATGTACTTGAAGCAATTGACAAAGTGCCAAAGTGTCGCAAATGTCTTATTAGTTTGTGTTGTTTCATTTCTGTTTTTGTTTCTGTTTTTGTTTTCTGTTCCATTTTTATCTATTTTGCACCATTCTGTTCTGATTAGTACCTACTATGTCACCAGAGCTTTTCAGCTAATGACATTAGACATTTTCAGTGTTTCTCTCTCTCTCTCTCTCTCTCTCTCTCTCTCTCTCTCTCTCTCTCTCTCTGTGAGGGGGTGGGGGTGGGGGTGGCGGGTGTTATGGGCCTACAATCATGATAATATCATACCGATAGTTTCCTGACACTCGCGTCCACCCGAGCGTGGAGATAAGATGATACACACTAGCGTGACCAAACGTCTTTTACCTGATCCACCCACCCGTAACGATCCAGCACCTGCAGTGTGTGTGTGTGTGTGTGTGTGCCAATCCAAAGACAATACCCGGAGTTTTCTTGAGGGGTGGGAGTGGGGGGGCAGCGAAATAGGGTATGGATATCATCATTGTGTTGGTCGTTGGTGACTGTCGCAACTACTTTAGTGGTGGTTCTTCCCTGGGATTAGTGTGTGACTGAAGTATTTGACGCGTTCTCAGTATAGGGGATGGTAAAGCGGAAACGCGATATCGTTGACTGAATGACTGAGTGCAGTGATGGCCTAGAGGTAACGCGTCCGCCTAGGAAGCGAGAAAATCTGAGCGCGCTGGGGTCGAATCACGGCTCGGCCGCCGATATTTTCTCCCCCTCCACTAGACCTTGAGTGGTGGTGGTCTGGACGCTAGTCATTCGGATGAGACGATAAACCGAGGTCCCGTGTGCAGCATGCACTTAGCGCACGTAAAAGAACCCACGGCAACAAGAGGGTTGTTCCTGGAAAAATTCTGTGGAAAAACCCACTTCGATAGGGAAAACAAATGAAACTGCACGCAGGAAAAAAATACAGAAAAAATGGGTGGCGCTTTATTATAGCGACGCGCTCTCCCTGGGGAGAGCAGCCCGAATTTCACACAGAGAAATCTGCTGTGATAAAATGTAAATACAAATAAAAATACAAAACATTTGGAACTGACTTATAAAAGACAAGCTCCTTTGATGATGATGATGATGATGATAATAAGAAGAAGAATGCCAGTGAATAAAAATGTCTCTGAAAAAAAAGTGAAATATCTATATTTCAAATTTGTTTTTTGTTTTTTCAAATACATTTTCATTCGAATTTTACACTATGATAGACATGCAAACATTCAACAATAATAGTAATAATGACATAGATTAACTCACTCAGTACGGCCAGTCCTCTCTTCTCCTCTACACAGACCCCTCGGATGTCCAGTGGGTGTCTGAATGACCCAACCTTTAGCTTCCTTCGTCAGAATTGTGGTATTCTTTGTCAACATTCACCTCTTCAGTATAAGAGCCTTCCGCTTGCAATAATTTGATGATGGTAACTGGGGTGAAACGCTGTTAACGTCGTCTCTTTCGCCGTTCGTATGGAGAGAGTTAAACATACTGAAAGGAAGAGAAACAGGAATAGTAACAGTGTATATTTTTTTCCTTGAAAATAGTTTCTTGTTTATACAATCGCGCGCGACCAAACACAGACTCAGAGAGACAGACAGACAGACAGACAGACACACACACACACACACACACACACACACACACACACACACACACACACACACACACACACACACACACACACACACGCACACACACACGAAAACAAACAAAACAACACAAACTCCCACACACAAGAAATAGAATAAAATTTTTAAAAATTAAAAAAGAAAAGAAAAAATAAGGTTCCCATTTTTCCCTCGCATTTTCCAGCACTTTTTCACATTTTCCTGCATATGTTTGTTCCTTTTCTTTTTTTCTTTTTTCTTTTTTTTGTCAGTGTCTTGATATCTATCAATCTATCTATCTATCTACCTGTGTGTATGTATGTATGTATGTATGTATGTATGTATGTATGTATGTATGTATCTCTCTCTCTCTCTCTCTCTCTCTACACACACACACACACACAATTTCATAATTTGCGAAGCCATCTAATCACAACTATACAGCAGTATGATCATCAATCAAATGTGATCTCTAGAAAAATACAAAACAATATCCTAAAACCAAGTGATTTATTCACCTGCGATGACTGTCCAAAAAACACTCGCCAACTATGTATTTCAGTGCATGCGTATTAGATGACCGTTTATTTCTTTGTTCCCTTTGTTCTTTGTTGTGTCTATTAATCCTTCGGGATTTTATGACAATAAATCAAGTCAAGTCAAGTCAAGTCAAGTCAACACACACACACACACACACACACAGATATATATATAAAAGCTAGAGAAGAGATGACGATGTTGCACGTATGTATCACCATTTTTGGAAAAGTTATTTCTGACGAGGTTCTTATGGTCGAACTTTCACAGGCATTAGTTCATAGCCCTATTTCTACATTCCTTTAATGTACTTTAGAACAGCGTTAATGGTTTCTAAGCATTGTTGTCATTATTGAATTATTACTGTTCAATGTAATTGCATGCTAGTTATGCCTTTTTTGGTTGTTTTCTACCTTTTTTGTTTTCCTCTCCCCCCCCCCCAGCCCCCCCCACCCCCCAACACTTTTTTTTTTTAAATCGTCTAATATCACTGATAGTGAAAAGACGCTAAACTTTAAGAACGAAACACTATTAGTAGAGTTACACATTGCATCGACAATAATGTGTGACGCATGACAAAAAAAAAGGAAAGAAAAGAAAAGAAAAAAGAAAAAACAAGAGAGGCAAGGCCTTCAAGACTCACTTGTGGCAAATTAAGTCCCCTAGCATTAATTACAGAGTAATTTCCCTTTTTTACTATCTGCACCAAAAGGTTTGCAAAATAAATAAAACTTCCATGCTTAGCAAAAGAAGTTCCTGTTTGAACAAAAAATGATAGTAATGACTGCTCTTGTTGTTGTGTCGAATATCAGATCAAAGTGCCAAGTTCAGAGAATGCAAAAAATATAAATATAACAGTAAATGCAGTTTGCATATAATTAGGCTTTATTCTTTTTTCTTTTTTTTTTGGTGCCCATCCCAGAGGTGCAATATTGTTTTAAACAAGATGACTGGAAAGAACTGAATGTTTCCTATTTTTATGCCTAATTTGGTGTCAACTGACAAAGTATTTGCAGAGAAAATGTCAATGTTAAAGTTTACCACGGACAGACACACACACACACACACACACACACACAGACAGAGACACACACACACACACACACACACACACACACACCCTTGACTACTGTCATGCACGTGCTAAAAAGCCAGGACCTCTGGTCGACCCCTGCCACCATCGACACCCCCTCCCTCCCTCCCCCCCCCCCCCCTCCTCCCTACCCCCACCACCACCACCACCACATATACACACACACACACCTCCATATCACAACCCTGTTCCCCCCTACCGCACCCCCACCCCCAACCCCCTCTCCTCACCCCCTCCCGTCCCTCTCAACGTCTTCATTTGTGTTTCTGTACCCATAAAAGAAGAAA
Source organism: Babylonia areolata (assembly GCF_041734735.1). NCBI lineage: Eukaryota > Metazoa > Mollusca > Gastropoda > Neogastropoda > Buccinidae > Babylonia > Babylonia areolata. The sequence goes on from NC_134892.1 coordinate 23,243,910, forward strand.
GAAAAAAAAAGTAATGGAAAAAAAGGGGTGGGTGGGTGTGGGAGGGGGGAGTGGGGGTGGGGACGCTCTACTGCCTCACTCTGAGCAAGGGCTATTGTATGGTGAACTGCGAGTGTCAAAAAAAAAAAGTATCGTTTTTTGACTCACTTGTGTAAACAAAGTCAGTATGTTTTAACCCGTTGTTCGGTTGTGTGTGTGTGTGTGTGTGTGTGTGTTTAACTTTGCCATTTTCTCTGGAAATACAAACAAAGTGAGTCTATGTTTTAACCCGGTGTTCGGTTGTCTGTGCGTGCGTGCGTGTGTGTGTGTGTGTGTGTGTGTGTGTGTGTCTTTAACTTTGCCATTTTCTCTGGAAATACTACTTTGTCTGCCAATACCAAATTTAACTTAAACATAGTATTAAACAAAATCTTCACAGTCATACCAGTAACAGGTTGTAAGTCTCTCGAATTAAGCCGGGTTTTTTCCGAATCATTAACGGTTTATTTCGTTGAGGTTTGTTCCGAAATCCGAAAATTCTAAAAAAAACAAACAAAAACAAAAAAACCGCTTCCCACTGAGTTAGGACAACTAGCA
>NC_134892.1:23249485-23251985 GCF_041734735.1 Babylonia areolata
TTCTTTCTTTCTTTCATTCTTTCTTTCTTTCTTTCATTCTTTCTTCTTCTTTTTTTTCCTTCTTTCCTTAATACCTTCCTTTCATCTTTTTTTTGCTTTTTCTCAAGGTAGATATATCACGGCCTATCTTTTATTTCATTTTTTTTTCATTTCATCATTATTAATAACTTTTTTTTGCATTTTATGTTAATATTTTGACACGAACCTAGCCTAGGTTCTCTAGGTTGACCAGTGCGTTGAGTTAATGCGAAGATAAGACTTTTTTTTCTTTTTTTCTTTTTTTACAGCATATGTAGTGTAGAGTATTCCGGATTAGTCCGTACGCTTTTGGCACATCCTAGAAATTGGAACTGATACCGAAAGTCATCCACACACACACACACACACACACACACACACACGCACACACGCACGCACGCACGCACACACACACACACACACACACACACACACACACACACACGCACACACACACACACACACACACAGTCACCACATACCACCACACACCAGCTACTTATTACACCATACAATTTCTCGACGCCTTCCTGTGATATATATCTATGCCTAATCACACACCCGACTTCTCCTACCCGGCATTTTGCGGGTAGCAACACGACCCGAAGGATACCCTTTTGGGATCCCTCCAAATCGACAGAGGCACGTCATTATCTCCCTTGACACGAGCTCTTCTCTCTCTCTCTCTCTCTCTCTCTCTCTCTCTCTCTCTTTCTTTCTCCCCCCTCTCTCTCTCTCTCCCTGTCTCTGTCTCTCTGTCTGTCTATGTCTCTCTCTCTCTCTCTTTCTCCCCCCTCTCTGTCTGTCTTTCTCCCCCCTCTCTCTCCCTCTCTCTTTTTCTCTTTCTCCCTGTCTCTCTCTGTCTCTGTTTGTCTCTCTCTGTCTCTGTGTGTGTGTGTGTGTGTCTCTCTCCCCTCTCTCCCTCTCTCTTTCTCTGTCTGTTTTTCTCCCCCCCCCCTCTCTCTCTCTCCCTCTCTCTTTTTCTCTTTCTCCCTGTCTCTCTCTGTCTCTCTCTCTCTCCCCCCTCTCTCCCTCTCTCTTTCTCTCTGTGTGTGTTTCTCTCTCTCTCTCTTCCCCTCTCTCTCCCTCTCTCTTTCTCTCTCTGCCTCTCTGTCTCTCTGTCTTCCCTCTCCCCCCTCTCTCTCCCTCTCTATTTCTCCCCCTATTTCTCTTTCTTCTCTGTCTTTGTCTGTCTGTCTGTCTGTCTGTCTCTGTCTCTGTCTCTCTCTCTCTGTCACAAACGATCAATTTCGTGATGGCGACCCAAGTTTGACAAGCTTCTTCAAGTTAAGTGCAGGGCAAGGAAAGGGTTTAAGAGTCTTGGGGCGGAAAGGGTTAAAGGGCTTTTTTCGTTAAGTTTGATCAAATGTTTATTGATTTCTCTCTCTCTCTCTCTCTCTCTCTCTCTCTCTCTCTCTCTCTATCTATCTATCTATCTATCTATCTATCTATCTATCTATCTATCTATCTACCTACTTATCTTTTCTTTTTTTTTTCTTTTCTTTTTTCTTTTTTTTTTTTTTTTTGCTTTGGGTGGAATGGCTGTGAATGGTGGAATAATGGGGAAAATACTGATGAATTTTGATTGTGTTTTGATTTTTTTCATCTTTTTGCTCATTTTCGCTTTTTTTTTTTTTTTTTTAGCTTTATTCCCTCTTTAGGGCGATGGTTGGATGTTAAAAAAAAAGAAAAGAAAAAAAAAAGCATGCTACTTGCTTATCTATTACCCTCGATAATAAAGATTTTGTCTCGTCTTGTCTTGTCGTGTCTATCTACCTACCTATCCATCTACCTGTCTCTCTGCCTGTCAATTTCTTTCTTTCTTTTTTTTTTTTTTTGTCTCTGTCTCTCTCCTTCTCCCACTCTGCCCCTCGCCCCCTCCCCCTCTTACCCCCTCCCCACCCCCTTCCCCGCTCTCTTTCCTACCCCTATCCCCATTCTCACCTGTCTGTACCCCTCCCCAACACCCCCACCCCCACCCCCCACACCCCCCCCCCCCCCCAACCACCCCTCTCAACTCTCAAAATCTGCATGGCATACCTCTCAGTCCTGGCTGCACTTAAAGGGCGATAAGTCAATGGAAGGGGCTTAACTCTTGCCACCATTGAGGGCGTCCTCAATTGGAAGCTCTAGTGTTGGGTGAACGAAGAAGAGTATGAGTTTTCGACTTAAAAAAAACAACAAAAAACGAAAAAGATTGTTTTAAAAAAATATCATTGTTTTGGTGTGGTTTGCGTGTGCACGTGTGCATTTGCGTGCGGAGGTGTGAGCAACGTATGTCCCTGTGTGTGTGTGGAGTGGGTGGGGGTTGTGTGTGTGTGTGTGTGTGTGTGTGTGTGGGAGGGGCCGGAAGGGGGTGGGGGTGGGGGGGGGGGTTAGTGTGTGTGTGTGTGTGTGTGTGTGTGTCTGTGTCTGTGTCTCTGTGTGTTTATTTGTTTGTTTGTGTGTCTGTCTGTATCTGTGAGTTTGATTGCCAGTGTGT
>NC_134892.1:23264485-23266985 GCF_041734735.1 Babylonia areolata
CAGGCGCACAATCTCTACGGACGTGACGTCAATCTCCTGCAGCGCATGCGCCTGCGCGAGAAGACACTCATGACCCGGATGACGGAGAAGGAACGTCAGAGGCAGCGGGAGCATGAACAACGACTGAAGGACTCGTGGCAGGGACGGAAACAACGTCAGAAAAGACTACTTCAGGTAGCTCCATCTTACTAAAGTCAGATAAAGGACGGAAACAACGTCAGAAAAGACTACTTCAGGTAGCCCCATCTTTACTAAAGTCAGATAGAAGACGAAAAACAACGTCAGAAAAGACTACTTCAGGTAGCTCCATCTTACTAAAGTCAGATATAAGACGAAAACAACGTCAGAGAAGACTACTTCAGGTAGCGCCATCTCACTCAAGTCAGATAAAAGACGGAAACAACGTCAGAAAAGACTACTTCAGGTAGCTCCTTCTTACCAAAGTTAGATAAAAGACGAAAACAACGTCAGAAAAGACTACCACAGGTAGCCCCATTTGATTCAATTCAGATAAAAGACGGAAACAACGTCAGAAAATACTACTACAGGGTTACTAAAGTCAAATAGAAGTGTTCTCCAGGTAGCCCTTAGTTACTGGCTGCAGGGAAACGATTGCTGCATTTGTAGCATCATGGAGAATTTCTTCGGGTATGGATCTGTTTCTAACGTCAGAAAAGACTGCTTCAAGTAGCCCTATATCACATGCGTCAGAAAAATCTCCTTCAGGTAGCTCTATCTTACTATACTAAAGTCAGATAAAAAGAGTTCTCAAGGTAGCCCTGAATTACTGGCGCCAGAAGAAAAAAGATAGCTCTGTTTGTAACGTCATGAAAGATTTCTTCGGGTATGGCTCTTTTACTAACGTCAGAAAAGATTGCCTCAAGTAGCCCTATATCACTAACGTCAGGAAAAACTGCTTCTAGTCGCCCCATATCACTGCTTCATTAAGGTAGCCCTATGTTAGTAACGCTGGAAAAAAAAAAGAAAGATTGCAAAAGGTAAACCTACGTTACTAACGTCAGAAAGAAGGTTGCGCTCTGTCATTGCTTACGGTAGCCACTATGCTACTAACGTGAGAGCAGGCTGCTTGAGCTGTCGCTGTTACTAACATCACGTAAGATTTCTTCAGGTTACTAACATCAGAAACAGATAGCTTCAAGTAGCCCTATGTTGCTGACGTCAGGAATAAAGATCGCGCTCTGTTACTAACGTCAACAAGAACACTGATGCAGGTAGCATTCTTTAACCAGTATCAGGAAAAGAAACCATTGCTCCATGTAGCACAATGCCGCTTAAAAGAGAAAAGACTGCTCCAGATAGCACTATTTTACTAACATCAGGAAAGATTTGCTTGAGGTGGCGCTGTAAAAGTTGGTAACTAACGTCACGAAAGATCCATCCATTCATTCATTCATTTATTCATTAATCTATCTATCTATCTATCTATCTATCTGTCTGTCTGTCTGTCTGTCTATTTGCTCACAAAGTCACGAAAGATTCATTCATTCATTCATTCGTTTGTTCGTTCGTTCATTCATCTATCTATCTATCTATCTATCTATTTGCTCACAACGTCACGAAAGATTCATTCAATCATTCATTCATTCGTTCGTTCTTTCGTTCATTCATCTATCTATGCATCTATGTATGTATGTATGTATGTATGTATCTATCTATCTATCTATCTATTTGCTCACAATGTCACGAAAGATTCATTCATTCATTCATTCGTTCTTTCGTTCATTCATCTATCTATGCATCTATCTATGTATCTATGTATCTCTCTATCTATTTGCTCACGGCAACGTCACGAAAGATTCATTCATTCATTCATCTATCTATCTATGTATCTATGTATCTATCTATCTATCTATTAGCTCACAACTACTTTATTCTGTCTTCTCCACCAGCAAGAGGCAGCGATCGACGAAAAAATGCGAGAGCTGCGCGCGCGGCAGATCATTCAAAGGGAGAAAACTCTCACCCAGCAACGAAACCGCATGATGCGAAAACTGGGTCGCTCCCCCGGAAAGCAGCAGAAGTCTGGAGAGAGGAAGAGGAAGGAAGCGGAGGAATCGGAGGAGGAGGAGGAGGAGGAAGAGGAGGATGATCAGGGAAACGCTTCCGACAATGCTTAATTTTTTTTTTTTTTTAATTTTTCTTTTTTTTAAATTTTTCAATAGCAGTTAACTATGTTTGTGATTTGTGACATTGTGATACACGGGGCAGTCTGACAAATCTACCCGCATCTATTTATTTGTTTGTTTATTGATTTGATTACACAATTATCTGTTTATGAGATACATCTAAGCCTGTTTTATGGTTTGCTTAATTATCATCATTATATCTTTGTTTTTGTTTAATATGATATTCAGTGATCCTTATTGATCTGTTTATTCATTTATTTATTTGTATATCTTTTTTGTGTGTGTCGCCGTTTTTGGGGGGGAGGTTTTGGTGGTTTTGTTGTTGTTGTCGTTGTTGTTGTTGTTGTTTTTGT
>NC_134892.1:23271985-23276985 GCF_041734735.1 Babylonia areolata
AACAACAACAGTAACAAACTTTTCTTTTTTTCTTTTTTTTTTTTTAAAGATGATTCATTCATCTAAGGTATTAATACAACATTTGCAATCAACCAAAAAACCTGAACAAAACAACAGTAACAAACTGATCTTTTTTTTAAAAAGATGATTCATTCATCTTCACTGATAAAGTTCACGAATGAATCATACAGTAAAGGATAGGAAGAGGAGGAGGAAGGAAGAGGAGGAGGAAGAGGAGGAAGTGGAGGGGGAGTAAGAGAAGGTGGGGGGAGGAAGAAAAGGAGGAGGAAGAGGAGGAGGAAGGAAGAGGAGGAGGAAGAGGAGGGGGCAGAGGAGGAGGAAGAGGAGGGGGAAGAAGAGGAGGAAGAGGAGGAAGAAGAGGAGGAGGAGGAAGAGGAGGGGGCAGAGGAGGAGGAAGAGTAGGGGGCAGAAGAGGAGGAGGAAGAAGAGGAGGAGGAGGAGGGAGAGGAGGGGGCAGAAGAGGAGGAGGAAGAGGAGGAAGAAGAGGAGGAGGAAGAAGAGGAGGAGGAGGAGGAAGAGTAGGGGGCAGAAGAGGAGGAGGAAGAAGAGGAGGAGGAGGAGGGAGAGGAGGGGGCAGAAGAGGAGGAGGAAGAAGAGGAGGAGGAGGAGGGAGAGGAGGGGGCAGAAGAGGAGGAGGAAGAGGAGGAAGAAGAGGAGGAGGAAGAGAGGGGGCAGAAGAGGAGGGGGCAGAGGAGGAAGAAGATGGGGAGGAAGAGGAGGGGGCAGAAGAGGCGGCAGAGGAGGAAAAAGAGGGCGAGGAGGAGGACGATGAAGAGGATGAGGAAGAAGGAAGAGGAGGAGGCAGAGGAGGAAAATGAGGCAGGAAGGAAGAAATGGAGGAGGAAGGAAGAGGAGGAAGAGGAACACAGCGTCTTAAACCAGCAACTCCCGTTAACCCTTCCTCTCCCAAAGACAATACAATTGCCGTTAACCCTTCCTCTCCCAAAGTCAACACAACTCCCTTTAACCCTTCCCCTCCAAATGTCAGCATAACTTCCGTTAACCCTTTGACTCCCAAAGTCAATAAAACACCAATTAACCCTTCGACTCCCAAAGTCAACACAACTCCCTTTAACCCATCCTCTCCCAGAGCCAATACAGCTCACGTTTCCAAAGTCAATCCAACTGCCATTACCCCTTCCTCTCCCAAAGTCAACAAAACTGCCATTAACCCTTCGACTCCCGAATTCAATGCAATTCCATTTGCCCCTCCTCTCCCAAAGTCAATACAACTCCAATTAACCCTTCCCTTCCCAAAGGGTCAATACAAGCGATCGTTTGGCAGCGCCCATTTGCGCAGCCGATCATAGCCCTCCGATCCACAGTACACACTATCCTCATACTCCTCATAATCCTCATCCTCATCGTCCGTGTCCACCATCACAGGCCGACGCAGGATAGGGTAGCGCGGATCGACCAATCGCTGAGGCTGCACGGGCGGAAGTGACGAAACCTTCGGCGGAAGTGACGACACGACGGGAAGTGACGCAGCAGGAGGAGGAGGTGGAGAGACGGGGTCGGTCTGCACTCTGGCTTCCTTCAGGCGAGGTTTCTTGCCCGCCGTTTTTTTCCGTGGGAAGGTGCGGCGAGGGTGTTGGAGAGAGTGTGTTCCGGAGGTTTTGGTGTGTGGGGGAGGGGGTGGGGGGCCGGGGTTGTCTGCGGGATCAGCGAAGAGGATGTGGACCTTGATGTGGAACAGGAATCAGAATGCACGATGCTTTGTTATAGTCTCAATAAAAGACATGGATTTTTGGTGGTGAAAAAAAACAAACAAACAAATAACAAAACAGACACACCACAAAACACACATGATCAATGCACGAGAATCACAGTCATTTCTATATTGTCTATGTATGTATGTAAGTAGGTGGGTAGGTAGGTAGGCTCGTGCACACACACACACACACACACACACACACACACACACACACACACACACACACACACACTGCTTAGATGTCAGCTAAGAGTAAACCATACATACAATAATCATAGTCATACACATGCAATGATCATAGTTGGAAAAACAAAACAAAACAAAAAAAAGTTAACTCACCAAAGCTGATCACACACAAAAACAATCACAGCCAGACACGCACAATAAACCCCAGTTGAAGGATTGGCATAACATCTCATGCTTCCATTGAATATAAACATATCAGTGATAACAATGCGTTATATTCAACAGTATTTTACAAGACCTCATATCACTTACACATACTCTAGTATACATCTTATGGCGTTACATAATTAATCACTGTTACATTATAACTGATTAAAATTTGACTGAACTGAACGGACAGAAAATAAAAAAAAAAGACAGCAACGGACAGACAGACAAACGGACACACACACACACACTCACACACACACACACACACACACACACACACACACACACGCATGCACTTTCAGCACTTTCATTTATTTATCTCTCTCTTCTCTCTCTCTCTTTTCCAACACACACACACACACACACACACACACACACACACACACACACACGCATGCACTTTCATTTATATATCTCTCTCTTCTCTCTCTCTTTTCCAACACACACACACACACACACACACACACACACACACAGAGGGGGGGGACACAGAAATAGACAGACAGACTGACAAACGCACAGACAAACAAACAAACAAACAGACAGACACACAGACAGACCTTGGCCAACTGAAGGGGGGAGCAGCAACAAAGGATAGAGGCACTCGTTATGGCGATTCCCATTTCGCAGACAGACAAAAAAGCCGACAGAGTTGACACCAGCCATATCAAGTTTCCAGGATCAATGGTGTGACGCTGAAAAAAAAAACTGTATATATTCATAAACATACAAACAAACAAATTAATCAATACATTAATAAGTAAATAAAGAAAGAAATAGACAAATAAACAATACACAGATGAATAAATAACCAATACATAAATGAATGAATCAACAAACAAATAAATGAATAAATAAATAAGTAAATAAAATTAAAAAAACAAGAACAAGAACAAACAGAAAATTTGTAGGTTGTTTTGTTGTTTTTTTAACAGGAGCAAGAAGTACCAGAACAAGAAGATTAAGAAAAGCCAAAACAAGTGCAAGAACTATGAAAATTAAGAAGAAAAAAAAGAACAATTATACAAGAACAAATAAAATATTACTGGTGCTGCTAATGCGGCTATTGCAATCACCTATAAACTTATTTAGTTGACGATAATGCTACTGCTGCTGCTGCTGATGATGATGGTGATGGTGATGATGACGATGACAGTCGTGACATCGACGATGATGACGACGAAAATGATGAAGGAGACCAAAACGACAACGACGATGACGATGACAACAACAACAAAAGGCAATGACAATGATGACGACGACAACAAAGGCGACGACAATGCTAAACAAGAGAGGCAAGGCCTTCAAGACTCACTGGTGATAAATTAAGTCCCCTAGCATTAAATACAGAGTAATTTCCCTTTTTTTTACTATCTGCACCAAAAACGTTTGCAAAATAAATAAAAATTCCATGCTTAGCAAAAGAAGTTCCTGTTTGAACAAAAAATGATAATAATGACTCCTCTTGTTGTTGTGTCAGAATAAGAGGTCAAAGTGCCAAGTTTAGAGACTACAAAAAATATAAATATAACAGTAAATGCAGTTTGCATATAATTAGGCTTCTTTTTTTAAATTTTTTTGTGCCCATCCCAGAGGTGCAATATTGTTTTAAACAAGATGACTGGAAAGAACTGAATTTTCCCTATTTTTATGCCTAATTTTGTGTCAGCTGACAAAGTATTTGCAGAGGAAATGTCAATGTTAAAGTTTACCACGGACACACAGACACACAGACACACGGACACACACACACACACACACACACACACACAGAGACAACCGAACACCGGGTTAAAACATAGACTCACTTTGTTTACACACACACACACACACACACACACACACACACACACAGAGAGAGAGAGAGAGAGAGAGAGAGACAACCGAACACCGGGTTAAAACATAGACTCACTTTGTTTACACAAGTGAGAAAAAAAAACACGATGACGACGGCGACGACTCACAGTGATGGCAATGATGGAGGAGAGAACGATGCTGGTGGGAGCGAAGATGGCGGAACACAGGACGCTAAGAACCAGGAAGGCGATTTTCTGAAACCAAAACAGAAAGTAAGTAAATAAACAGATAAACTAATAAACAGATAAATAAATGAAGAAATAGTAAATAAATGAACGAATGGATTAATTATTTAACGAATAATTTTTTTTAAAGATAGGTAAATTAGAAAGCGAGTAAAGACGATTTTCTGAAAATAAACGGAAAGCAAATGAATAGATAGATTGATAGATAGATAGATAATGGACGATCAGTATCAGTATCAGTAGCTCAAGGAGGCGTCACTGCGTTCGGTCAAATCCATATACGCTACACCACATCTGCCAATCAGATGCCTGACCAGCAGCGTAACCCAACGCGCTTCATCAGGCCTTGAGAAACATAATAATAATGAAAATAAATAAGATAAAATAACAATTTTTTAAATGAATGAATGGACGAGTATGAATAGGCAGATGAATAAATAAATAGATATAAACAAGATGAATGAATAAGTACAAATAAATAAATAAGTAACCGAGTACACAAAACAATACAAAACGACAGAATATGAACTCACCAGAAACTTGAGGCTGTGCGCTTTGTTCCGGGAGACACATGTTCCCAGGGACCCTGTTACCAGAAACTGAAAATAAAATAAAATAAGATAAGATGAAAATGAAATGAAATAGAATGAAATAATGCATAGCAAACAAACAAAACTGAAAAGAAAAACAGCAACCGAACACAGTGAAATGAATTATGCTTGATTACAGAACAAATAAATGACACATCACACACACACACACACACACACACACACACACACACGCACGCACGCACACACACACTACACGTACACACATGCACA
>NC_134892.1:23281985-23289485 GCF_041734735.1 Babylonia areolata
TTCTCTCCTGTGTCTGTCTGTCGCTGTCTCTCTGTCTCTGTCCTCCTGTCTGTCTGTCTCTCTCTCTGTCTCTCCTCTCTTTCTCTCTCTGTGTCGGTCTGTCCTCTCTCTTCTGTCTCTGTCTGTTGTCTGTCTGTCTCTCTCTCTCGTGTCCTCTCTCTCTTCTGTCTGTCTCTCTTTGTCTCTCTCAAGGGGTTAAGGTCTGTCCCCTTCTCCCTCCCCCCCCCCTTGACAAGAGCGTTCTCAGGGATGAGGGGACGCCATTCTTGACCCCGCCAAATTAAATTTTTTCAGTGGAAATTTCCTTACTTCACCCTATGAGTTTCAAACCCTTTTTTTTTGTATAAATTTAAAATTTCTGTGCACGTGGTATAAAAAATTTTTGGTTGAATAGATAATAAAGGGGTTTTCCGCGCATGATTGAAGACACCTTACCACACAGAAAAAACACGGAACCGCTGTTTGTGTCCCACGGGTCATTTTTTGGGTATCCTTCCTGACCTGTAAAAAAGGGCGTGTTTTTGTTGTGTGTGTGTGTTTAGTGTTCTTATTTCACGCAATATTTTTTTTTTAGTGTAAAATTATGAACAACCCGGACAGTGATTAGTATTGTTTTTGCCCCTTGTGTGTAATTTTTCTGCTTCTAATTTCCCTTGCAAAGAAAGATCTCAAAAAATTAAAACCCTACACCGACATAACCCAAAAAAAGGGTTTTCTGCAGCAAAGAAAAACTTACAGTGTGGAAAATGTCTTTTTTATCGTTATTTGGTTACACGAGTCCGATATTTCGTTCAGCCAGTGACTATTTCACAATGATCAGTATTGCGTTTCCCTCTTTGCTTTTCCGTGCCTTTCCCCTTCCACTTTACCAATCATGATTGTTTTTTTATCAGTCATTAAATCTGGACTATTACCCTGTTTTTTTATACAATCCAAGGAACTTTACTGGTAAAGGGTTTAGATGCCCACTCGGGGATTAAAGGAATGTGAAATTATAAAAAAATGGTGTCAAATTTCATGCGAGATAAAAATTTGAAAAATTTCCAAAACTTTGATCCAAACCCCCTGTGACTTTCACATGCGTTTCCTGGTTCCCCTGCTATACACCCCCCCACCTTGACTTGCCTGGACCCCGACATTCCTGTGGAGATTCCTTCACCCCACCACCATAATCTACTGACAGGACCCTAAACCACTGACCGACCCAAAGGGTATCGTCGTCCTCCCGCCACCCCACCTGTGGCGCACAGCAACCTCACATGGGAAAAGAAACCGAAGCCAAAAAAACATAAACGCCAGTGGGAAAAAGGACAAAGATTACAAAAAAAGCGAACATTTTTTCATACAGACAAACACGGGCTGGGGGTTCACTTCCAGAACGAAACAAAAGGGTTTTTTCGATTAGACCAGCAGCTTGATTCTTTATCTGTACTATCTAATTAAAAAATAATTTTTCAAGGTTTTGAAACATCAAGGTTATCACTAAAAAAAAATTTACGATCAATTTTTCTAAAAAAATTTAAACATGATTTTCCAAAATTTTGGATGAATAAAATTCGTCACAAAACGGAAGCAAAAACAAACACTAAAAAAAGACAACCGTCCATCAAAACACAGCTAGGTCAATAATTTGAAATTAAAAAACAAAACCAGAAAGAAAAAATGTGACTCATCCACAAAAACCCCTCTGGATTCTGGACAAACCTACAAGTGTAGAGTAAGCACAGAAACGAACAATTCCCACCACAAACCGCCCCAAGTCATGATACTGAGCTAAGCCCTCTTTTTACCAGGGAGCTGTCCAGGGGCGGAATTCCAGCACCCCAACCATCCCCTAAACACGCCCCTCCCATGAAAAAAACCCGCAGTACACGCTCCCCTTCTGATTGCAAGTGAACCTGGAAACTTTTTTCATTACCAGTTCCCACATCTCCCTTTCTCTGTGCTCTCGAGGCGAAATAGCATCCCAGCTACCGGCCTCCCGTTGAAGAATCCCATGGAAAAATAGTAAACCAAAATTAAAGCTCTGTAAACAACCCCCCAAAGAAACACTGAAAGCATTCGTTCCGAAAAACATCTATATTTTCTAATTGGTGACTCGTCATTTTTTTCATCAACCCCAGACGGTTAGCCCCATCTCCTATTTATTAAAAATATGTTTCCCGGGGAATGTGGTTGAAGACCTCGCAATTGCTAAACATTACCTTTGCTCCAAACTGAAAAACGGTCATTCATTGGCAAAAACTCCTGTTCATCAGGTCCGGGGTCAACCGACAATGGACAAAACTAACCCCTGTTTGTAAAAATAAATTCCCAGAGGCACGCTTGACCTGATTTCAACCTTCCTGCCAGGGGCAAACATCACTTGAACAACATCTCCTTCCCCCAAACCGTAACCTTCAAATCACTGTAAAAAAAAAAGTCCTTTCATCAAAAATTTTCCAAACGTTCCCCACCAAAACCCCCTTTTACAGGGGCGAAAACACCCTAATGCCAGGGAATCCCTTTTCTGGCTGTAATTTTTAAAAAACTGGGCGGAAGGTCTCCGTCAAAAAAGGCCCGCTTTCCCTGAAAACATTCACGGGACAAACAAAGAGGGGAACGACAGTAAGTTCCCACTGCGAAATGATCTTCCTCTGCTTATCATTCACAGCAAATTTGAAGCAAACCCCAAAACCTGACGAAAAAGGGGGATACACGATAGGTTTTAGAGAAAACCTTTTTCCACCCCTACAATCCAGTTATCATTTCCCCCCCTTTTCTCCCAGCTTAAATAGTAGGAAACACCAATCTTACATTCCAGCCAGTCCCCCCCCCTACCACCCACCTACTTTTCTGTCCCTTCCACGTCAACCACGCACACAGATCAAAAGGGCGTCTCTTTTAAAATAATTTTTCCGGGCAAAATACAGACGACTAACAAAACACCAGTCTAAAAAACCAAATCCTCCTATCAGAAAAATTTGTTACACAGGGATCCCGCTTTTGTCAACAGCCACTTTCCATATTCATGCTTTGACTTCTTTTACGTGAAACCCCCTCTCCCCCCCTCCCCGACTCCTTCCCCCAGGTTCCCCATACCATTCAAATAGAATACTCTATGTTAATTTTTTCGCCTTACAGAGTCAACGGGATATTTTTTCCTTTCAGTTTTGTCGTTTTCTTTATTTTGTTGTTGTTGGGGGGTTTGTTGAGGTTTTATTTGTTGTTGTTGCAAGTATCGAAATATCGGGAGGTGGGGGGAGATTGGGTTTAACTTGCACATGCGCATAAAGAAATGATTTGTTTGTTTTTCTTTGTTTTTTTAAAAACCCCGGGGGTTGCCAACAGGGCCGGATCAACTGATAAGTTGCCTTCCCCATTGATATTAGGCCACTGTACGTTTTAGGAGCCCCCTGATTTTTCCTAAAATTTATAATATTTTTCTTTGTCATTAAAAATTATTAGCCGTTATCAAAGTGAAATTGTTACTACCCCATAATTTGCTCTTTTAAATTTGGGTTCCGCTTGATTGTTTGTTTCATTCCTTATAGTTTTTGTCTTCAGAATTTCCCTCCTTTTTTTCTCAATTTGATTGCTCTCTTGAATTATTTTTTTTGTTTACTTTTCCAAATTATAATCAGATGTCCTTGTCTTTTTTACAAATTTTTTTCATTACTTAATTGCAGCAAAGATAATCTGACAACAAAACCCCAGACGTGCGATCATGGCCATTGGGAAAGGTTTGAGTGGGCTTTTTTAATAAAAAATCATATAATTAAAAGTTACTGATTTTTCTGTATATTGAAAATTTTGGAAAAAATTTTCACATTTTTGGATTTTAAAACAAATTATCAAAAAAAATTTGTCAGACTTGATAACCATCCAGGTTTTAAATGTCGTTCGAAAGACTTTCAATCCAAAGGAAACGGGTTTTACTTTTTATTTACAGCATATTAGATTAAAAAGAATTAATACTCAAAAACCACCATTTTAAACAGTATGGATCCGGGTCCCTTTTAAAAAAAAATGGGAAGTTTTTTTATGGGCTTTATCATGGGGAACCGCAGAGCACGTTGACGGGATGGTAAGTTCACGCTAATGATGGAAGGGGCTTCCTGCTCTAAAAATGAAATTTTTTTTAAATTGGGTGACTTTTAATATAGATTTACTGAAATGTAATTTAACGGGAAAACAAACATAAAAATCCTTTCATCTCAAATCAGTTAACGACAAAAACCAACACGAATCATCGCACTTCAAAACACTCATCGACCACATAACACAACTTCCACAAAGACATTTTAAAATTGCTCCCCAAACCTTTGGCTGTAGCGACCACTTTCCAGTTTTTTTCACATTTTTTCTAAAAAAGGTACAAATACCAAAAAACTGATAAAGTTATCAAAACAGATTTATTCAAAATTTGACCCTGATTCTTTCTTGAGGCCTTTAAACTCTCCTAGTCTCCGTTTGTCAGTTTACGATCCAGATGAAGCGTTGAAATATGGTATCATAATTTCCTAAAAATTTTAAACAAACACGCCCCATTCAAAAAAAAACTGAAAAAAAACCAGTCTAAAAAAAGCCTTGGAAAAGGAAGACATAGAAGACCCCATCGTTTTCCCCAAGATTTTCTTTTACAACTGGAACCCGGAAAAATTTTTTTAAAAAGCAAAGAAATGCAGAAAAAACAAAAACTTTTCGCAAAAAAGAAATATTTTCAAAAGTTGATCACTTCTAAGCTGATAGAAAAGTCTTTGGGGGAAAGCCAAAATAGTTAAAAATAAAAAAGAGCCACAAAATTACTCCCCACAGACATATCCACAGTAGCTTAACTCACTTTCTGTAACATAGTCTTAAATTAAAAATCAACAAATCAAACCTAATCTTTAGACCTTTAAAATTCGTCAATCAAAAATATTTCACCCACTTAATTTCCTTTTGAAGTGTACATAGTTTTAATGCTCTGCCCCCATTTAAAAAAAACTAGTAAAGAGGTTTGATGGCATAGACAAAAATTTTAAAAACTCTCACTCCTATAATAGCAGAATCCCTCAATACATATTAATTTAAGTATTACAAAAAATAAGATTCCAAAAAGCTCAAAATGCTAAGTTATCCCATATATAAAAATGGTGATCGACTGAACCATAAACTACAGCCCAATTTCTATTTTGCCAAATTATCAAAACCCTGGGGAAAATTATTAAAAAACATATTTTTAAACATTTTAAAAAATTTTGACTTGTTTTCCCTCCAAACCATCTGGATTTAGAGCTAATCACTCAGTCATTTGCATAAAAAAATTTGTGATCAATGGGTCACAAATTAATAATAACGAAAATTTCTGGAGCCCTTTTTTTTCGACTTTTGAAGGGTTTTTATGTGATTGATCACTCTCCTCCCGAAAAAATAAAGATTTTTGGTTTTTCTTTGAATACATTTGAACTTATCTCATCTTTTTTCCCCGAAAAAAAACAACGGTGTCCACAAATGGTTTAAAACAAAAGTTTTAAAACCAAATTTAAAATTTGTACTCATTCTTTTGGGCCTATCTTATTTTTTGCATATATTAAAGACCTACCCCTTTTCTATCAATCACCCTTTAAATGTTTTTCTATGACACCACCACATCTAGTCAACAACCAGTATCATCTCTTTTCTTCAGGAAAAGTATTGACCCAAATTTATTGAAAAGGTCCCCAAATAAACCCCATGTGTCTCCTCCTAAAAAAACAAAATTTCCAATAAACACAACAAACAAAAACTTTAAAATAATCCTAAATGTTCGCCCATTTTCACAAAGGGGACAAATTAAAAAAGTTGACCCCCATAAAACCTTTGCATCACTACATAAAATTTGTCATGGTCACAAAATTTCCTGTTTGCAAACAGGGACAAAAAAATATTATCAACGCAAAATCAAACACTTTTGGATCTTTTACTGCCGAAAACTTTTGTCATACTTAATAGAATCCCACATTAACTTTTTTCACAGTGGGGATTCGGCGAGTGACAGTATTATAAAAACCTCTTTTGATCTGCATAGAAGAGCTGTAAAATTTATTTTTTTAAAAATCTTTATCACGACTGTATCGAATTTTTAAGTCTCGATATCCCCCACGAAAACAAAATTTTTTTTTTAAAAAGGGCTTTTTGTTCAAAAACTGTCTGGATTTTTTCTCCCCCCCCCGCTGAAGAATAAATTTGTAAACAACACTCTCGCATCTTCATAAAGTAAAGGCCACTTCCAAGGATCGATCTTTTTTAAAATTTGTCTGTCTTATTAAAGGGGGGGTTTATGGAAGAATTAATCCTGCCCCCAATGTAAACATGAAAAAGCCCCCAACTTTAAAAACTATACTGCAATTTTTTGAAAAAAATTGATTATGTGACACATAACAATTATAAACAAAAAAACAGTAAGATTTCAATATAATAGCTCTCCCCCCCCTGTCAGTCTTTAATGCTCCCACTGCATTTACTATATTTCTGTTGTCACCTCCCCTGCCTGCCTTCTTTTCTCTTCCTCTTGTCCATTTTTCCTTTTCCCCTTCCACCACGCCCCTACCCCATTTCCTCGTTGTTATTCATTATCGCGATTTGTATTGTACATACTTCTATGTTAGTTTGCACCTGCATGCAATTTTGCGTTATGTTGTGAATTGACTCTCGCTTTTTTTTTAATTTTTATTTTTTATTTTTTTAATTTTTACTTTTTTTCTTTTTTTTTTAATTTTTTATTATGCCCAGAGGCTGGATTAAAAAATACTTTTTCTTACTCCTTTACCCTCGTAAAATAAAATTTCGTTCGTTCGTTCGTTCGTTCGTTCTCCCCCCTCCTCTTTCTCTCTCTTCATCTACGTATACAATATCTCTGTCTCTGTCTCTCTCTCTCTGTCTCTCTCTCTCTGTCTCTCTCTCTCTCTTCCTTTCTTTCTCGCTGTCTCACTTATCATTCTCGCTATTCTCATTTCTCGGCACTGAATGATCGACACACAGACTTGGTGGTATTTCAGTGCTTATGCCTTCAGTCTCTGGCATCTTGAGCCAGGGTGTTTTCTTTTCACCCGAGCAATTTTAATGATCAGTACAAAAACTCTCTCTCAGTCTCTGTCTCTTTCTGTGTGTGTGTGTGTGTGTGTGTGTGTGTGTCTGTCTGTCTGTCTCTGTCTGTCTGTCTCTCTCTGTCTCTCTGTCTGTCTCTGTCTGCCTGTCTCTCTCTCTCTGTCTCTCTGTCTGTGTCTCTGTCTCTCTCTGTCTCTCTGTCTCTCTGTGTCTCTGTCTCTCTCAATGTTTATGATATAATTGTGGTATCAGATATAATTCCAGTATTTGTACTCATGTCACACCCCTTCAGTAAGGGGCTTTGGCCTTTATTTGAATAAAACAGTTCGTTCGTCCGTTTGTTCGTTCGTTCTCTCTGTGGATGCGTGCGCGCATGTGTGTGTGTGTGTGTGTGTGTGTGTGTGTGTGTGTGTGTGTGTGTGTACCGTGCTTTCTTGCCCCACCCGGATC
>NC_134892.1:23296985-23311985 GCF_041734735.1 Babylonia areolata
GACAGACAGACACACACACACACACATACACGCACACGCACGCGGGCACGCGCGCGCACACACACACACACACACACACACACACACACACCCGCCCCCCCACCCCTCCCGCACACAGAATGCGGATACAGCCTTTTCGGGGCAACACGTTACATCAAAAGGGTTAAAATTATTTGTTCAACAATTGAACTGACACAGGGATTAAACTGTCTTTAATTCGGAGAGTTTTTAAATGTCAGTGTCCTGCAAATGTCAAAATCCAGAAGCGTCTCAGCGATAGGTTTGATTTCAATGCACAAGAGTTGTAATCAGTTTCGTAGCATTTCAGTCTCTGAATCATGCAGCATTGCAGATTACAATAAGACGAACAAGAGAGGCAAGGCCTTCAAGACTCACTTGTGATACACTTAAAAAAAAATCCAAGCTTTTTATATATTGAGTATAATTTCAAAATGTAATGTTTAAGATGAGAAAGATCAGTTTAAAGCAAATTAAGTCCCCTAGCATTAATTACAGAGTAATTTCCTTTTTTTTACTATCTGCAACAAAACGTTTGTAAAATAAATAAAACTTCCATGCTGAGCAAAAGAAGTTCCTGTTTGAACAGAAAATGATAATAATGACTGCTCTTGTTGTTGGGTCAGAATATCAGATCAAAGTGCCAAGTTTAGAGACTACAAAAAATACAAATATAACAGTAAATGCACTTTGCATATAATTAGGCTTCATTTTTTATTTTTTGCGCCCATCCCAGAGGTGCAATATTGTATTAAACAAGATGACTGGAAAGAACTGAATTTTTCCTATTTTTATGCCAAATTTGGTGTCAACTGACAAAGTATTTGCAGAGAAAATGTCAATGTTAAAGTTTACCACGGACACACAGACACACACACACACACACACACACACACACACACACACACACAACCGAACACCGGGTTAAAACATAGACTCACATTGTTTACACAAGTGAGTCAAAAATGGTTTGTATTGAATATTGTGTCACCAGCGTCTGCTTCTTCATCCTGTGTTTCATTCTTTCCTTCCTTCCTTCCTTCCTTTGTCTGTCCAGCTCTGGGGTTCACTTTTCTTTGTTCATCGTTTTTGTTTTTTCTTTACCGTTCTCTCCATCCTGTTTCTTTCTTCCTCCGTCTCTCCAGCTCTGGGGTTCACTTTTCTTTGTTCTTTGTCTTTACTTTATCTTTCTTTCTTTCATTCTTTCTTTCTTTCTTTCTTTCTTTCCTCCTTTCTCCCTCCACCTGTTTCAGCATCCCACTTTCTTTCGCCTCCTCTCACTCTTTCTTGTGAACAGGGAAAGGAGCTCAGAAGATTAGTGTATATTAGCCCTGTGTATACATTCGTGCGTAAGCTGGTGCATGTGTGTGTGTGTGTGTGTGTGTATGTGTGTGACAGAGTTATATTCCATGTTATTTTTTTATGTTTCGTGTTTACCTCTTGTTGTTGTTGTTGTTACTGTCTACAGTGTCCGTACCGGTTTTTTTTTTCTTTTTCATCTTGTGTGTGTGTGTGTGTGTGTGTGTGTGTGTGTGTGTGTGTGTGTGTGTGTGTGTGTGTGTGAGGGAGGTATCCAGGTTACCCTCAATAAAACATTTGTTCATTTGTTGTCCTGCTCGCTTTCTTTCTTTAACTTCTTCTTCTCATCGTCAGTTCCTGGAGACATCTGAACAAAAGATATTGTTGTAATCATCATCATCATCATCATCATCATCATCATCGTTCTTAGTATAATAATAATAATAATGGATACTTATATAGCACACTATCCAGAAATCTGCTCTAGGTGCTTTACAAAAACGCTTTAGTTAACATAAAACATCATATCTATGTTACATACACACACCAAAATGTGACTACACACACACACACACACACACACGCACACACATACACACACACACACACACACACACACACACACACACACGCTGCATACATACATTTTAACATACATGTGTATCTAACAGCTACCCTAACACATACGCTCACATAGGCAGGCACAAACTTACATAAACACACGCACACGCACACACAATACACATTCATATACATGCATGTAGTTATGTACATATACATATGTATACACACATAGTCAAGCACACCTAACGCAAAGGAAGTGGACCTGCCACAATAGTATTATTATTATTATTATTGTTGTTGTTGTTGTTGTTATTATGATGATGATCATGATGATGATGATCATGATGATTGTTGTTGTTGTTGTTGTTGTTACTAGTAGTGGTAGTAGTAGTGGTGGTGGTGGTGGTGGTATTGTTGTTGTTGTATTTGTTATCTTTCTTCTTCTTCTTCTTCTTCTTCTTCTTCTAATCATTAGCATCAGCGTGCTAATACGTCTGATAAAGATATCTGTGGGGAAAAAAAGTTACAACTTGATGATAAGTTTGAGTCACTTGACCGACCGACTGTCTCCGTATTGACGCTTTTTTTTTCTCTCTAAAGGCCTGACTAAGCGCGTTGGGTTACGCTGCTGGTCAGGCATCTACTTGGCAGATGTGGTGTAGTCTATATGGATTTGACCGAACGCAGTGACGCCTCCTTGATACTGATAGTGACGCTTTGGTGTGAATGATATTGAAACAGGAGAAAACCATGCCATTATGTGTGGCATATGGAGTAACTGGACAATTCCCTCTGGAGATACAAGCAAAAAGCAAAATGTTCGGTTTTTGCTTGAGATTGGCGATATTAACTGCAGACTGAAGCTTTAGAGCAGGTCTACTTCATACATATTTTTGCATGATAAGTATAGATCACCATTCCTTTGTTCTGTGCATGAAATATCAAATGCTGTTACAACCCCCTTCCGGAGTATTGGGAAATCATCCACATATGACGAATACTACAGTGTTAGTTGTCACATATTTCCTTGTACGAAACTTAAGTACGCAACTACCACAGAACTGAAGGCAACAACTCTGCATGAAAACAGACGTCCATCAACTCACGCAGAACCAACGACAACAACAACAGAACCAACAACAACAGAACCAACAACAACAGAACCAACGACAACAACAACACAACCAACGACAACAGAACCAACAACAACAACAGCAAAACCAATGACAACGACATCAGAACCAATGACAACAACAACAGAACCAACAACAACGACAACAGAACCAACGACAACAGAACCAACGACAACAGAACCAACGACAGCAACAACAGAACCAACGACAACGACAACAGAACCAACGACAACAGAACCAACGACAACAGAACCAACGACAGCAACAACAGAACCAAAGACAACGACAACAGAACCATCGACAACAGAAGCAACAACAACGACAACAGAACCAACGACAATGACAACAGAACCAAGGACAATGACAACAGAACCAACGACAATGACAACAGAACCAACGACAATGACAACAGAACCAAGGACAATGACAACAGAACCAACGACAATGACAACAGAACCAAGGACAATGACAACAGAACCAACGACAACAGAAGCAACAACAACGACAACAGAACCAACGACAATGACAACAGAACCAAGGACAATGACAACAGAACCAACGACAATAGAACCAACAACAACGATACAGAACCAACGACAACAACAGAATCAATGACAACAGAACCAACGACAGCGACAACAGAACCAACGACAACAGACAACAACAACAATAACAACAGAACCAACGACAAGGACAACAGAACCAACGACAACAGAACCAACGACAAGGACAACAGAACCAACGACAACAGAACCAACGACAAGGACAACAGAACCAACGACAACAGAACCAACGACAACAGACAACAGAACCAACGACAACAGAACCAACGACAACAGAACCAACGACAGCAACAACAGAACCAACAACAACAGAACCAATAACAACAGAACCAACGGCAACAGAACCAACAACAACAGAACCAACGACAACGACAACAGAACCAACGACAACAGAACCAACGACAACGACAACAGAACCAACGACAACAGAACCAATAACAACGACAGCGACAACAGAACCAACGACAACGACAACAGAACCAACGACAACAACAGAACCAACGACAACAACAGAACCAATGACAACAGAACCAACGACAACAGAACCAATAACAACGACAGCGACACAGAACCAACGACAACAGACAACAGAACCAACGACAACAGGACCAATAACAACGACAGCGACACAGAACCAACGACAACAGACAACAGGACCAATAACAACGACAGCGACAACAGAACCAACGACAGCGACAACAGAACCAACGACAGCGACAACAGAACCAACGACAACAGACAATAGGACCAATAACAACGACAGCGACAACAGAACCAACGACAACAGACAACAGGACCAATAACAACGACAGCGACAACAGAACCAACGACAGCGACAACAGAACCAACGACAGCAGACAACAGAACCAACGACAGCGACAACAGAACCAACGACAACGACAACAGAACCAACGACAGCGACAACAGAACCAACGACAACGACAACAGAACCAACGACAGCGACAGAACCAATGACAACAGACAATAGGACCAATAACAACGACAGCGACAACAGAACCAACGACAACGACAACAGAACCAACGACAACAACAGAACCAATGACAACAACAGAACCAACGACAACGACAACAGAACCAACGACAGCGACAACAGAACCAACGACAACAGACAATAGGACCAATAACAACGACAGCGACAACAGAACCAACGACAACAACAGAACCAATGACAACAGAACCAACGACAACAGACAACAGGACCAATAACAACGACAGCGACAACAGAACCAACGACAGCGACAGAACCAATGACAACAGAACCAACGACAACAGACAATAGGACCAATAACAACGACAGCGACAACAGAACCAACGACAACAACAGAACCAACGACAACAACAGAACCAATGACAACAGAACCAACCACAACAGAACCAATAACAACGACAGCGACAACAGAACCAACGACAACGACAACAGAACCAACGACAACAGACAACAGAACCAACGACAACAGAACCAACGACAACAGACAACAGAACCAACGACAACAGACAACAGAACCAATGACAACAGACAACAGAACCAATGACAACAGAACCAATAACAACGACAGCGACAACAGAACCAACGACAACAGAACCAACGACAACGACAACAGAACCAACGACAACAGACAACAGAACCAACGACAACAGAACCAATGACAACAGAACCAATAACAACGACAACGACAACAGAACCAACGACAACGACAACAGAACCAACGACAACAGACAACAGAACCAACGACAACAGACAACAGAACCAATAACAACGACAGCGACAACAGAACCAACAACAACGACAACAGAACCAACGACAACAGACAACAGAACCAACGACAACAGACAACAGAACGACCCATACGTACCATCTCTTCAGTCACGTGCTTTTTCAGACAGTCAGTATACGCAACGTTCTCCCACTCATCCTCCTCCACCAACGATGTCTGTTCGGATCTTCCTCTGTCTTCACTCACCGGTGGCTCCCGATTGGTTCCCATGTCACTGCCTTCCAAGACCCTGCAAGGAATTTGTACAACATTAACATAAAACCAACAAACAACAAATCACCTCAACAGGCATTTACACATCACCACCACTGGAGGCAAGTCTGTTGTTTTGTATTGCATTGAGTCTTGTAGCATCGTCTGGAATCCAGTGACGTTGTATTGCCAGCTCACTGCCAGTGTGTGTCTTTATGGCATCATACTGCATTGCCTTGTATCTTGTCACATCGTCTGGAATCCAGTGACGTTGTATTATCAGTGTGTGTCTTTATGGCATCATACTGCATTGCCTTGTGTCTTGTCACATCGTCTGGAATCCAGTGACGTTGTATTACAAGTTGACTGTCAGTGTGTGTCTTTATGGCATCGTGCTGTATTGCATTGAGTCTTGTCACATCGTCTGGAACCCAGTGACGTTGTATTACAAGTTGACTGTCAGTGTGTGTCTCTATGGCATCGTGCTGTATTGCATTGAGTCTTGTCACATCGTCTGGAACCCAGTGACGTTGTATTGCGAGCTGACTGTCAGTGTATGTCTCTATGGCATCGTGCTGTATTGCATTGAGTCTTGTAGCATTGTCTGGAATCCAGTGACGTTGTATTACAAGCTGACTGTCAGTGTGTGTCTTTATGGCATCGTGCTCTCAGGGTCTGACTCACCCGGGACGGCGGACACAGACGATGATGACGACGATGATGGTGATGATGATGACGACGATGGCAGACAACGCCACAATACACAGGACCAATGCCAGCGTGGCTTTGGCATCAATCTTTTCTGCACATCAAATCAATACACGTGTATGCGTAAAAGAAAGGACAAATACATTTATGAAATGATTGATTATTTAATTCCAATTGCTGACTGAATGACCAAAGATTGTGTCAGCCTCCATCACCATCAATATAGACAAAACAGTCTCAAAGTCTGTGGCCTTTCATGCCCTGCTCTCATGGTGACCTCAGTTTCGATACCCCTCCACTTCTGTGCTTGGGGTGAGTCCTGTCAATGTCTTCAGTGTCGGCGGATTCATGGGGGGCTGTTGTTTGAGGGACGTGGTGGCGGTCTCCACTCTGGGAGGGACGCTCACTCAGTCTGGCTCCGCGACTAAGCCATTATTGTCATTAGTAGGGGGCTTAGTAGGTGGTGTCCTAAGTACGTTAAATCAGAGCAGGCACCACTGAACACCACCGAAGTGACTCAGCAGCAGTGCAGGGTCTCCTCTGGTGTGTGGCCTCCTGGCGACCTAACATCGATGGTTCCCTGCGGACTGCCGACGCTGGAACTATGACGGACGAACCCGGGTGTGGCCGTGTATGGGGGAATCTAAATGAGCGGCGTGGGAGTAATGCCACTGAAACGGTGCAGATGATGGGGCAGCAAAACAAAAAATAATAATAAAAAAAGAAGAAGAAAAGATTGTGTCACTGTACACAGCAATGCAGTACATTAGACTGATATGCATCGAAAGCAGCACGTGACAATGCACCTGATCACAATGCGGTATAACAGCACTACTCTGCAGTCTTTTTTTATATCATAATTATTATTTATTTATTTATGTGTGTACGCTTATATATATATATTTTTTTTTTTCTCAAGGCCTGACTAAGCGCGTTGGGTTACGCTGCTGGTCAGGCATCTGCTTGGCAGATGTGGTGTAGCGTATATGGATTTGTCCGAACGCAGTGACGCCTCCTTGAGCTACTGAAACTGAAACCGAAACTGCACAAACAATGCCATGCGACAGGCCTGCGATTCGATTCCGTACGATACGATACAATGTTGGGCAACACAACGCAATAATGTATCATGAAAATACAACGCAGAACAATGCAAAACAGTATTATCGTGCAGAACAGTACAATATAGCACAGTGCAGTGCACAGTACAGTGTAGTAAAGTATAATGCAGTACAGGACAGTACAGTACTTCTTCCTTCTTTGGCTGCAACTCCCACGTTCACTCGTATGTAAACGAGTGGGCTTTTACGTGTATGGACGTTCTTATCTCGCCATGTAGGCAGCCATACTCCGTTTTCGGGGGTGTGAATGCTGGGTGTGTTCTTGTTTCCAGAACCCACCGAACGCTGACATTGATTACAGGATCTTTAACGTGCGTATTTGATGTTCTTCTTGCTGTATACACACACGAAGGAGGTTCAGGCACTAGCAGGTCTGCACATAATTATGTTGACCTGGGAGATGGGAAAAATGTCCACCCTTTACCCACCAGGCGCCGTTACCGAGATTTGAACCCAGAACCCCCCAGATTGAAAGTCCAAAGCTTTAACCATTCGACTATTACCCCCGTCGAAGTACAGTACAATTCAGTACAGTGTGGTTCAGGAGAGTACAGTGCAGTACAGTGCTGTGCTGTGTTGTGTAATGCAGTACAGTACAGGCCAAAATTAAGACAAGACAAGGTGTGTGTTTCATTTACCCATCAGGCGTGTCGTTGGACCATTTTTCTCTGTTGTCCGGCTTTCGTCTGTCATTGGACCATTTTTCTCTGCTGTCCGGCTTTCGTCTGTGAGACAAAAACCACAGGGGTACAAATTAAGGTATACACTGAAACACAAAAGACCCGAAGAAAACAAAATTAAGTGGCATAAACAGAAATATAACACGATGACTAGAAAGAACTGAATTTTCCCTATTTTTATGCCAAATTTGCAGAGAAAATGGCAATGTTAAAGTTTACTACACACACACACACACACACACACACACAACCGAACACCGGGTTAAAACATAGACTCACTTTGTTTAGACAAGTGAGTCAATAAAACGACTAATTTACAAATATATAAATGAGTCAAAAGAAAAACGATGATGAAACAAAAGTCAGTGTGTTGACACACAGACAGGTAGACAGACAGACAGACGGACAGAGGGAAAGATAGATAAACAGAAAGTAATAAAATACATACATACATAATTTTTGACTCACTTGTGTAAACAAAGTGAGTCTATGTTTTAACCCGGTGTTCGGTTGTCTGTGCGTGTGTGTGTCTGTGTGTCCGTGGTAAACTTTAACATTGACATTTTCTCTGCAAATACTTTGTCAGTTGACACCAAATTAGGTATAAAAATAGGAAAAATTCAATTCTTTCCAGTCATCTTGTTTAAAACAATATTGCACCTCTGGGATGGGCACAAAAAAATAAAAAATGAAGCCTAATTATATGCAAACTGCATTTACTGTTATATTTATATTTTTTGTATTCTCTAAACTTGGCACTTTGATCTGATATTCTGACCCAACAACAAGAGCAGGACAAGAACAGGAACTTCTTTTGCTAAGCATGGAAGTTTTATTTATTTTGCATACGTTTTGGTGCAGAGTGTAAAAAAGGGAAATTACTCTGTATTTAATGCTAGGGGACTTAATTTGATTTAAACTGATCTTTCTCATCTTGAACATTACATTTTGAAATTATACTCAATACATAAAAAGCTTGGATTTTTTTTTTTAAAGTGTATCACAAGTGAGTCTTGAAGGCCTTGCCTCTCTTGTTTTTTATGGGTTTGCGTCTGTGAGTTAAGTTTCAGTTTCAGTTTCAGTAGCTCAAGGAGGCGTCACTGCGTTCGGACAAATCCAAATCCATATACGCTACACCACATCTGCCAAGCAGATGCCTGACCAGCAGCGTAACCCAACGCGCTTAGTCAGGCCTTGAGGAAAAAAAAAGAAAAAAAGAAAAAAAATGTGGATAAATAATAGATAAGCTTACATATATAAATAAATAAGTAAATAAATAAATAAGTAAATAAATAAATAAATAATAATTATGATATAAAAAGGTAGTAGTAATGATAATAATAATAAAATAATAATAATAATAAATAAATAAGTTAAAGTGAGTTGACTGATTGGTCAGTCTCTTTGAAACAGTGGCCATACCAATGTCTCTGAAACAGTGGCGATTTCCATGTCTCTGAAACAGTAGCCATACATATGTCTCTGAAGCGATGGCCATACCTATGTCTCCGTAACATTGACCGTACCTATCTCACTAAAACAGTGGCCATTCCTATGTCTCTGCAGCAATGACCACACCAATGTCTTTGAAACTGGCCATCCCTATGTCTGTAGTTATGTCTCTGAAGCAATGGCCATTCCCATGTCTCCGAACCAATGACCATGCTTGTACATCTGAAACAGTTGAACAGCGGCCATAACTATGTCTCTGAAACAGTGCCCATACCCACGTCTCTGAAACAGTGGCCATAACTATGTCCCTGAAACAGTGGCTATGTCTGTGTCACTGAAAACAGTGGCCATATGTAAATCTCTGAAAAAGTGGTCATGCCCATGTCTCTGAATCAGTGGAACAGCGGTCATACCTATGTTTCTGAAACAATGGCAACACCATTATCTCAAAGTCAGTGGCCATACCAACGTCTCTGAAGCAATGACCATACCCATGTCTCTGAAACAGTGGCCATACCTATGTCTCTGAAGCAATGGCCACACCTTTATCTCTGAAACAGTGGCCATACCCATGTCTCTGAAACAGTGACATAGTAGTGTCTCTGAGACAGTGGCCATGACCTTTGTCTCTGATGCAATGGCCCTGTGTCCCTCTGAAGCCTCTGTGTGTGTGTGAGTGTGTGTGTGTGTGTGTGCGTGTGTGTGCGTGCGTGTGCGTGTGTGTGTGTGTGTGTGTGTGCGTGCGTGCGTGCGTGTGTGTGTGCGTGTGTGTGTGTGCGTGCGCGCGCGCGTGTGTGTGTGTGTGCGTGTGTGTGTTCCAGTCTTCCTGACTTTGAAGAATATATCATTGCTGCCCCGTTGATCAGGTGACGTGAAATCCACGCTGATGCCTAATTACGGGTATTTTGTACGGGTACAAACATAGGGGGGTGGGCGGGGGTCAGGGGTGGTGAAGGAGGGAGAACAGGGGAAGTAACAAGCAAGAAGTGGCGATTGCCTGAGCTCTGAGCTCCAACCGAGGTTCTTTCCCTTAGACTGGTGGTCAAAATGAAACCACCGTTAATACAAAATCACATCCCACCCCAGAAAACTGCGAATTCAAACAAGTTCGCAGGCAAGATTCCAATGTCGGCGTTTTGTTTGTTTGTTGGTTGGTTGGGTTTGAGTTTTTTTTTTTCTTTTTTTATCACAACATATTTCTCTGTGTGAAATTCGGGCTGCTCTCCCCAGGGAGAGCGCATCGCTATACTACAGCACCACCCATTTTTTAGTCTTTTTTCCTGCGTGCAGTTTTATTTGTTTTTCCTGTCGAAGTGGATTTTTTCTACAGAATTTTGCCAGGAACAACCCTTTTGTTGCCGTGGGTTCTTTTACGTGCGCTAAGTGCATGCTGCACACGGGACCTCGGTTCATCGTCTCATCTGAATGACTAGCGTCCAGACCACCACTCAAGTTCTAGTGGAGGGGGAGAAAATATCGGCGGCTGAGCCGTGATTCGAACCAGCGCGCTCAGATTCTCTCGCTTCCTAGGCGGACGCGTTACCTCTAGGCTATCACTCCACTACTAGAAAGATGTATTGTTGACTGGATAGATGGATAGACAGACAGACAGAAAGAAAGATAGATAGATAGATAGGGGTGGCAGAAATTGACACAGAAACAGGGACAGAAACTCACTGCCTTTAATGAGGTCACACGGATGGATGTGAACGCCAGTAGAGGGCACCACCTGGCAGACATATTTCCCGCCCACTTTGTCAAGGGCAGGGGGCGCTGTGAACGTCAGACGGTGTGAGACGACCTTGTCGAACTGAACGCCCTTGCTGCTCTGACAGATCATCCTGTCCTCGTGTTCCGGTAACCAGTTGCACATCAGCTTGGTTTCTGTTACAGAGATTGATCAGTTGATCAGAAAGATGTCTGTGACAGAGATTGATCAGTTGATCAGAAAGATGTCTGTGACAGAGATTGATCAGTTGATCAGAAAGATGTCTGTGACAGAGTGATCAGTTGATCAGAAAGATGTCTGTGACAGTGATCAGTTGATCAGAAAGATGTCTGTGACAGAGTGATCAGTTGATCAGAAAGATGTCTGTGACAGAGATTGATCAGTTGATCAGAAAGATGTATGTGACAGAGTGATCAGTTGATCAGAAAGATGTATGTAGCAGAGATCGATCCGAAAGATGTATGTGACAGAGATTGATCAGTTGATCAGAAAGATGTCTGTGACATATTGATCAGTTGATCAGAATGATGTCTGTGACAGAGATTGATCAGTTGATCAGAAAGATGTCTGTGACAGTGATCAGTTGATCAGAATGATGTCTGTGACAGAGAGCGATCAGTTGATCAGAAAGATGTATGTGACACAGAGTGATCAGTTGATCAGAAAGATGTCTGTGACAGAGTGTGATCAGTTGATCAGAAAGATGTCTGTGACAGAGAGTGATCAGTTGATCAGAAAGATGTCTGTGACAGAGAGCGATCAGTTGATCAGAAAGATGTATGTGACAGAGAGTGATCAGTTGATCAGAAAGATGTATGTGACAGAGATTGATCAGTTGATCAGAAAGATGTCTGTGACAGAGAGCGATCAGTTGATCAGAAAGATGTCTGTGACAGAGTGATCTGTTGATCAGAAAGATGTCTGTGACAGAGTGATCAGTTGATCAGAAAGATGTATGTGACAGAGATTGATCAGTTGATCAGAAAGATGTATGTGACAGAGAGCGATCAGTTGATCAGAAAGATGTATGTAGCAGAGATCGATCCGAAAGATGTATGTGACAGAGATTGATCCGAAAGATGTCTGTCATAGAGATTGATCAGAAAGTTGTCTGTGACAGAGATTGATCAGAAAGTTGTCTGTGACAGAGATTGATCAGAAAGATGTCTGTGACAGAGATTGATCAGAAAGATGTCTGTGACAGAGATTGATCAGAAAGATGTGTGTCATATAGATTGATCAGAAAGATGTGTGTCATATAGATTGATCAGAAAGATGTCTATCATATAGATTGATCAGAAAGATGTCTGTGACAGAGACCAGAAAGAGGTATGTGATTGTAAATGATTTTTAAAAAAAGACTGACAGTGATCAGAAAGATTTCTCCGACAGTGATCAGAAAGATGTCTATCATATAGATCGATCAGAAAGATGTCTGTGACAGAGACCAGAAAGAGGTATGTGATTGTAAATGATTAAAAAAAAAAAAGACTGACAGTGATCAGAAAGATTTCTCCGACAGTGACCAGAAAGATGTCTGTGACAGAGACCAGAAAGAGGTATGTGATTGTAAATGATTAAAAAAAAAAAAAAAAAAAAGACTGTGGCAGTGATCAGAAAGATTTCTCCGACAGTGATCAGAAAGATGTCTGTGACTGTAACTGTTAAGAAAAAAAAAAGATCAAATGCCTGTGACAGTGATCAGAAAGATGTATATGACAGTAATCAGAGATTTTTTTTTAATCTGTCTGTCTGTCTGTCTGTCTGTCTGTCTGTCTCTCTCTCTCTCTTCCTCTCTCTCTCTCTCGCCCTGTCTCTCTCTCTCTCTCTTCCTCTCTCTCTCTCTCTTCCTCTCTCTCTCTCTCTCGCCCTGTCTCTGTCTCTCTCTCTTCCTCTCCCTCTCTCTCTTTTCCTCTCTCTCTCTCTCTCTCTCTCTCTCTCTCTCTCACCCTGTCTCTGTTTCTGTCTATCTGTCTGTTTCTCTTTCCCCCTCTTCCTTACTCACTGCATTATCTCACTGACCTGACTCCGCACCAAGGTCAGGATGGTAGAACTTGATGTTGAAGTCTTCCTGGGTCTTGGAGATGTCCCTGCCGAAATCGCAGGTGACAGAAGTCTCATACGACGTGGTCTTCGCAGTGCAGGTGACAGCACCGTCTGTGCCACCGATGGTCATCATCATCATCACCACCATCACCAGCAGTATCAGCGGTTTGGGTGAAGACACTGCACTCCCCATCTCCATTATCTGCGTCCTGCCCTGCTGTTCTTTGGGGATCTCTTCGCTGAAACCACACATCACAGGGAACCAGGAACAATGCATTAAAACAATAGGAGCAGCAACAACAACAGCAACAACAACAACAACAACGACAACACCAACGACTACTACAACAACGACAACGATGACGACGAAACAGTCAAACGAAGAATATGATTATATGATCAGTAGTTAGTCTGTGTATTATATGACAGACAGAAGCATATAATTTGTAAGTTTTTTTTTATGTATGTTAACTTCCAACTTGCTTCCACCCTCCCCCACCCCACACACACAGACATACACTCTCTCCCTCTCTCCCCTCTTCTCTCTCTCTCTCTCCCTCTCCCACTCAGTCCCCCCCTCTCTCTCTCTCTCCCCTCTCTCTCCCCCTCTCTCTCCCCTCTCTCTCTCTCTCTGTTTCTACCCCCTTCTCTCTCTCTGTGTGTCCCCCCTCTCTCTCTACTCCCCTCCCTCTCCCACTCTCTCCTCTCTCTCTCCTTTCTCTCCCCTTTCTCTCTCTCTCCCCCATCTCCTCCCTCTTTCCCCCCTCTCTCCCTCCGCCCCCTCTCTCCTCTCTCTCCCTCTCTCTCTCTCTCTCCCACCTCTCTCCCTCTCTCTCCCCCTCTCTCCCCCTCTCTCTCCTCTCTCTGCCCCCTCTGTCCCTCTCTCTCTCCTCTCCCACTCTCCCCCCTCACTCTCTCTCTGTCTCTCCCTCTCCCACTCTCTCCCCTCCTCTCTCTCATCTCTCTGTCTCTGCCCCCCTCTCTCTCTCCCTCCTCTCTCTTTCTGTCTCTCCCCCTTCTCTCTCTCCCCCTTCTCTCTTTCTCTCATCTCCCCCTCCTCTCTCTCTCTCTCCCTCTCACTCCCCCCTCTCTCTCCCCCCCTCTCTCCCTCACTCCCCCCCGATTCTCTCTCCTCTCTCTCTCTCTCCCCCCCCCCATCTCTCTCTCCTCTACATTATCATAACTTTGTTATGAAGCGCAAGGACCTCAAAGAAGATTAGGTGAACACGTCATAGAAATGATTCATAATCATCGCGTTGACCTCATCCTTTCTGATAAACGTCGGACGCCACTTCAGCCGTCTGAAAACGAGAAAACTTCAGTCATTGTGCCCGATAACAACTCACCAGGATTTTGAGAAAGTGCGCGGTCCAACTGCCTACTGTCTTCGCTGACATCATCAACAGGCTCCTTCAGTTATTTTGTGGGTTTCTTTATAGGTTTTTCTCTCTTTTTTTTTTCTCTTTTTTTCTGCCCCATCATCTTCACCGTTTCAGTGGTATTACTTCCAAGCCTCTCATTTAGATTCCCCCATACACGGCCACACCCGGGTTTGTCCGTCACAGTTCCAGCGTCGGCAGTCCGCAGGGAACCATCGATGTTAGGTCGCCAAGAGGCCACACACCAGAGGAGACCCTGCACTGCTGCTGAGTCACTTCGGTGATGAATTGCATTTTTTGTTATGTTGCTCTGCTTTGTG
>NC_134892.1:23316985-23331985 GCF_041734735.1 Babylonia areolata
TGTGTCCATCGAGATCGATGATGACCATCGTTGTCATCTAGCTGGGGGATGGGGGGCGGGTGGGGGGGGGGATGCTCATGAATCTATCTATGAGTGCGCAGATGGCTGAATAGTCCAATCTGCGCACGAAATGTTCGCTGACAGTTGGGGCAGACAAAGACAGGCATATCATTGCCAGGGAGCTTGTTTGCCCGTGACTTTCTGGCCTGCCTCTTCTGAGCAGCTGCAGCGGTCCTGTTGGCCTCGCACAACTTGGCGCCTTTGTGCACAGCGGCGCGCCATTGGTCACGGTCCACTGCAGATTCCTCCCAGGAGTCAGGGTTGATATCAAACGCTTTCAGAGAGACTTTACATTCAACTGAAGGTAAAAAACAACAACACAAAACAGAAAAAAAACCCTAAGAAACAAAGACAAAAAACAAGAGAAAAACAAAACAAAACAAAACGTTATGCGAAACTGAGAGTAAAACTGAAATGGACAAGCTTGAGCTATGAAGACAAACTGACGGTTCTCAACTGACCAGGCAAAAATATCGAAGAATAAGGGGTGACCTGATTGAAACATACAAAATTCCTTCAATGCCACTTTTGATACAAACACTATGTAAATTATATAATCTGCTCTCATCAAAGGACATGCATATCTGTTTCCAGGGGATATCACTTCAAACTGAAACAACAACAAAAGTCGTGTATATAACGAAGCTTTCTGTTTATTTCTATTCTTTTTTTTTCTGAGTCAGTCACGTCGAATTTTGCCCAGCCCTTGATCAAAAAGATCTGTCGCAAAACATGTGGTTTTTCATATGCCTTTGTTACAAAATGCACCAGGTTTTTGACTCACTTGTGTAAACAAAGTGAGTCTATGTTTTAACCCGGTGTTCGGTTGTCTCTGTGTGTGTATGTCTGTGTGTGTGTGTGTGTGTGTGTGTGTGTGTGTGTGTCCGTGGTAAACTTTAACATTGACATTTTCTCTGCAAATACTTTGTCAGTTGACACCAAATTTGGCATAAAAATAGGAAAAATTCAGTTCTTTCCAGTCATCTTGTTTAAAACAATATTGCACCTCTGCGATGGGCACACACACACACACACACACACACACACACACACACACACGCACACACACAAAATGAAGCCTAATTATATGCAAACTGCATTTACTGTTATATTTATAATTTTTGTATTCTCTAAAATTGGCACTTTGATCTGATATTCGACACAACAACAAGAGCAGTCATTACTATCATTTTTTGTTCAAACAGAACTTCTTTTGCTAAGCATGGAAGTTTTATTTATTTTTTTGCAAACATTTTGCATAACAAGTGAACATTTTGGTGCAGATAGTAAAAAAAGGGAAATTACTCTGTAATTAATGCTAGGGGACTTAATTTGCCACAAGTGAGTCTTGAAGGCCTTGCCTCTCTTGTTTTTCGTTGAAACTGGCAGGTCTGCACATAATTATGTTGACCTGGGAGATCGTAAAAATCTCCACCCTTTACCCACCAGGCGCCGTCACCGTGATTCGAACCCAGGACCCTCAGATTGAAAGTCCAACGCTTTAACCATTCGGCTATTGCGCCCGTCAGTACTGCAACTAGCTCCGCAGTAAAGATTGACTTATTTTTTCCCACGTTATAATTTTTTTCTGCGTTTAGTTCAGGTATGATATATGCGGCACCTGCATTATTGTTTAACACAGAACCATCTGTATAAACCGTCAGGTGGTTTGGATATTGATCACGTAAGTGGATTCGTAGATGACAGTAAATTTATGTTTTCAGTCTTTGTTACATTCGTATAATCAATATCAAACTGGGCTCTCTTGAGTTCCCAGGGTGGGATAGGGGATAAAAACGGACTGTTTGGCTACATTATGCTTCAGATTTAGATCAGAGCTTGTTATAGTAGTAGATGTATATGCACTTATGGTCATACCTGCTGTGTGTGTGTGTGTGTGTGTGTGTGTGTGTGTGTTCGTTCGTTCTTTAGTTTAGCGTCTTTTCACTATCAGTGATATTAGACGTTAAAAAAAAGGGGGGGGGGGCATGGGGGGAGGAAGGTGGTGGTGGGGGAGGGGGGGGGGGCGGGAAGAGGAAAACAGAAAAAAGGTAAACTAGAAAACTACCGTAAAATGTATAACTAACATGCAATTACATTTAACAGTAACAATTCAATAATAATAATGATAACAATCAGAAACCATTAACACAATTCTGAAGTGCATTAAAGGAATGTAGAAATAGGGCTATGAACTAATGCCTGTGTGTGTGTGTGTGTGTGTGTGTGTGTGGAATCAGCCAAACCATAAACCCTACGCATTGTAACGAGTCGACAGTACCTTCCACAAATCCCTCAAAACTAAGCGAAAGACTAGACTTGTCAAAACCAAACCCCCCCGTGTCACGATCTGGAAATGACGTCACAGCATTATGACGTCAAAACCCAGACAGAACTCAAAATGGCTGAAACGAGGAAAAGACAGGCGCAGAGAGGAGACAACAGAAGATGAATTGAACTGTGACCAACAGATCTTAACAGAAAGGTGAGTTGTCATTTTACATGAGAGTTATGCAAAGTTCGACCAGGTATTCTTTAGGTAATGGTGGACAAAACAGCAATATTCAGTTATGCTGTAACAAGACTGGTTGGTGATCATCGTCTTTCTCCTCCTCCTCCTCCTCCTTCTTCTTCTTCGTCCTCTTCTTCTTCTTCTCCCCCCCCCCCTCCTTCTCCTCCTCCTTCTTCTTCTTCCTCATGATCACCTGGCGGCATAATCATGACTGTCAACTTGGCAAGTGGAGTGATGGCCTACAGGTAACGCGTCCGCCTAGGAAGCGAGAAAATCTGAGCGCGCTGGTTCGAATCACGGCTCAGCCGCCGATATTTTCTCCCCCTCCTCTAGACCTTGAGTGGTGGTGTGGACGCTAGTCATTCGGATGTGTGTCCTTTTTGCAGGCACCGTCGACACTCCGCCTGCTGTTGTCGCTGAAGGGTCTTCTGCTCCCTGTGGTACAGGCTGGCTTTAAAAGGGTTGCATGTTTCCATGACACTTTTCATTTCTCTTTTCCTGTCCATTTGCAGGTAACCCTGTATAACGACCACAGCAGAAAGATGTTGATGAATGAATGTAAGATTTGTGGAATGGATGGGTGAATGATGGGGAATTAAAAAATTGTTGAAAAAAAAAGAAAAAAAAAGTCATTCGGATGAGACGATAAACCGAGGTCCCGCGTGCAGCATGCACTTAGCGCACGTAAAAGAACCCACGGCAACAAAAGGGTTGTTCCTGGCAAAATTCTGTAGAAAAATCCACTTCGATAGGAAAAACAAATAAAACTGCACGCAGGAAAAAAGACCAAAAAAAGGGTGGCGCTGTAGTGTAGCGACGCGCTCTCCCTGGGGAGAGCAGCCCGAATTTCACACAGAGGAATCTGTTGTGATAAAAAGAAATACAAATACAATTACGAAACTCGGGTGGCTCAAAGACTTCAAATCTGTGCGCCCACTCTGTGTGTGTATGATAGACCAGTGTCGTGTGTGACAGATCTCCATTGTGAATGATAGACTAGACCTCCATTGTGTGTGATAAACCTTTTTCTGTGATACTGATAGACCTCCGTTGTTTGTGATAGACCTTTTAGCGATGGCACACAATAATTGCCTTCACCTCTACACTCCATCTCGCTCACTACGATCGGCTTCGGATCCACTCTGTTTACGCATACCCAGATTCAAACACTCGACTGTTGGCCGCCGTTCTTTCTCTGTCTCTGGACCTTGCAATTGGAATGAACTTCCTCTTTCGCTTCGTCATGTCTCCACACTCAGCTCTTTCAAGTCTGGCCCATAAAACCCACCTCTTCCCAAAATAGCCTCCCTTGCCTGCCTCTTCCTTGTCTTTAGTTTCTACAGTTTTAGAGTTATGCATGATTGTGTGAATGACTGGTGCGAAAGCGCTTTGATTTGTCTCTGCACAAGATTCAGCGCTATATAAATTATTATTATTATTATTAAATGGAAACAGATTAAGAAAATAAGCTTTTAATTTATTTCTTTAAAAAAGAAGAAGAAGAAGAAATAAACCAGGACGCAAAATTCGATTTCCCAACAGAAAATTATCTGCGTGGGAACTTAATCGTGGACTTTATCTTGAACGTTTTAATGTTCGATGATTGTTACGAAATGTATGGGGTTTTCCTCAGTCTAGGCCTACTTACAATAGCTGCGACTATTACTGAGGTGTGGTGTGTGTGTGGGGGGGGGGGGGGGGGGGGGGGGGGGGGGGGGGTACAAAGATCACTGATATGACATGATCATAATCAGCGAACCCTGTACACCATGTTACTGAAATGAGTCACAAAACTCTGCCAACACGCAACAGTACACGCACAGCGTGTAGACATACAGACATGTACCATGTCCATTCATAGCCACACGCACGCACATACACAAACACACGCACGCACCCACCCCCAGCAACTGAGCTCTTTGTCAATGCGATGTTTCCTCCACACACACAAAAAAAAAGGAATAAAAAGAAAGATTCACACACATAAGATAGAGAGAGGGTACAGGTAGACACATAAAGGCAGAGAGAGAGAGAGAGAGAGGGGGGGGGGGGGGTAGATAGACAGACAGACAAACAGACAGACAGAGAGATAGATAGAAAGCGAGAGAGAGGTAGATAGATAGATAGAGGTAGACAGACAGATAGATAGAGAGAGAGGCAGACAGATAGATAGAGAGGTAGATAGACAGATAGAGAGAGAGAGGGGGGGAGGTAGATAGACAGACAGATAGAGAGAGGTAGATAGACATATAGATAGATATATAGAGAGGTAGACAGACAGAGAGAGAGAGGTAGATAGACAGATAGATAGAGAGGTAGATAGACAGACAAACAGATTGATAGATAGGTAGAGAGGTAGATAGACATATAGATAGAGAGGAGGGGGGTATATAGACAGATAGATAGAGAGAGGTAGATAGACACATAGATAGATAGAGAGGTAGACAGACAGGCTGGTAGATAGATAGAGAGAGGTAGATAGACAGATAGAGAGAGAGGTAGATAGATAGATAGAGAGAGAGGTAGATAGACACAGAGAGAGGTAGATAGATAGAGAGAGAGAGGTAGATAGACAGATAGAGAGAGAGGTAGATAGA
This sequence comes from Babylonia areolata, assembly GCF_041734735.1. Lineage (NCBI taxonomy): Eukaryota > Metazoa > Mollusca > Gastropoda > Neogastropoda > Buccinidae > Babylonia > Babylonia areolata. Next base: position 23,322,155 of record NC_134892.1, read on the forward strand.
CAGATAGATAGATAGAGAGAGAGGTAGATAGACAGATAGATAGAGAGATAGAGAGAGGTAGATAGACAGGTAGATAGAGAGAGAGGTAGATAGATAGATAGAGAGAGAGAGGGGTAGATAAACAGACAGATAGAGAGAGGTAGATAGACAGAGAGAGAGGGCCAGACAGAGGAAGCGAGAGAGAGAGGACATGCAGATAAACAGAGGTAGCTAGCTAGCTAGACAGATACATAGAACAGAGAGGCAGAGAAAGAAAGAAAGAGAGAGAGAGAGAGAGAGAGAGGGGGGGGGGGCTATTAGGTATCTAACAATGTCACAACTCGGGGATTGGTCCAGGACTGAAGTAATACCACGATGTTGATATAACACATCGACATTGTATTGTTTTATTGTTGTTTTTTTCTTTTCTTTTCCGTTGTGTGTGTGTGTGTGTGTGTGTGTGTGTGTGTTTGTTTTTGTTTTTGTTTTTTGTTGTTGTTTTTTTTTAAGTGTATACTGTGGAGTGTGTAACTAATGGCAGTTGCATTAGCAGGTCGGATTACCCTGCTTGGCACTGTATGTCAACTATTATCCCTCCATTTCTGACACCCACTCACACACACACACACACACAGAGGGCGAGAGAGAGACGCGAACACACACACAAACACACACACACACACACGTATATATAACTACACATGTAACAGGGTGAAATTGTTCTTTTTGCCCCGCAGAAAGAGAAAGAGAGAGAGAGAGAGAGAGCATGTTCATGACCCGTGTTAGCTTTAGCATCATAACTTCACGTGCAAAATAATATTCATGTAGGGTGGATGTGCTGCATGTTGATATGTTTTTACGAAGTGAGTTCTCTTACCCTTTCCTTGTAGAACCAATATCATCAGTTCTCAGTTAGCTTTAAAAAAGAGAACAGGCAACAGCAGTGTGTGTGCGGGCCTCTGTCAACCTGATAGGGTGAGTGAAATATATCATACTTCACAGTAAGCATTTCTAGCATTGAGAAATTGATACCAAAATGTAAATGCTATTTGTATTTCCTTATTAATATTATTCTATCAGTTTACTTTGAGTTTAGATGTTATGCATTTGAACGGATTTGCAATTATTTCGAATAACCGAGTTAATCTTAAGTGAAATGTAACCTCAACTTACGTTTTGAAGTTTCTAGGATTTATATAAATATCTTTAAGAAATTAGACAATTTCGAATCGGGAAGCAATTGCTCATTTCAATTAATGGGATAGTTTAGTATTATCACACGTTTGTAACAATTGTGGATTCATGTGAAATATTTGGTAAAGTGATGTTTGGAGTGAATGAGTGAATGAACGTCGATAGAAATTACTGTACGCTTGCTTACGAGGACTTTGTTGTTTTGTCCACAGGGTAATCAATCATTCATTTATTTATTTATTTCCCTCTTTTCACGAGGACACCCTTGCCCTTTAACCCCCCGCTCTCCTATTCCCTTTACCCAAGTCCCGATATGTTCCCCATTTTGTCCTCAATAAAGCCTTGACGAAAACTGGTGCTGACGTGGTGAAAGAACCCTGCCCAACCGGCTACACACACGCGCACACACACACACACACACACACACACACAAAGAGGTGCACACACACACACATACATACACACACAGACGCGCGCAAGCGCACACACGCGCACACACACACACATACACACACACACACACACACACACACTCACACAGTGTGTACTATACTGTTAAGCTATAAGTAGCAGAGACTTAACGAAGCGACAGACATAGACAGACGAGACAGACAATTGTCACGGGGAAGATGATTAGGCCTCCGATCCACAGGTACCTCTGATTAGGCCTCTAAAAAGTGGATCACTTAAGAGTGGGCCACAGAATTCTGCTGTGCAGGTCAGGTTTTCGTCTGGTTGTGTGTTGCTGGGTTTGGGTTTGTTGGATTAGCTGGTTTGCTGTTGTTGTTGTTGTTGGTGTTGTTGTTTGTGTTGTTTGTCTGTGTTGGTTTTGTGTGCTTGTGTGTGTGTGTGTGGGGGGGGGGGAGTGTAATTGTCGGTTGTTATTTTTTCTGGTTGAACAATCACAAAGAATTTTATCCATTCATTTATCATCATCATCATCATCATCATCCCTATCATCGTCATCGTTAATATCATCATCATCATTATCATCATCTTCTTCTTCTACTTCTTCTTCTTCTTTTTCTCCTCCTTCATCTTCTTGAGTTGAGAGTTATCAGCCCTTGTCCCCCCACTGGCTGGACTGCCGGTGTTGGTCTCTGCATTTGTGTGTGTGTGTTAATATTGCTTATCGTGCTCTGCTCTGGATATTATTTACATCAGTGTGCACGTCTTGTTTCCACGACTCCGAAGGTTGGAACAGTTTGGTTTATTTTTTTATTTGCTCTAAGACTAATTTGATATTTAGTATTCGTCATATTTGTGCATTGATTTTCAAACTGGTACATGTGAATTCTGTTCACGTGATTCTCGTTGTCGTGTCAGCGACCGTCTTCGTCCTGTCTTCGATACTCTCCGCCTTTTGGCACGTTTTTCACGTGCTCAGCTCTCGTACTGTCCGACCTCTGCTCTCACACTGTCACTGTCACCGTGGTGAACGTCAATGACATCAGAGTTTTGCTAAGTATGCCATGGCATAAACAACACCGCAGACTACATGGTGACACTGACACGGCGAAATTGTCGTCGCTCTTGCAAGAAGCATCCAACTGCTTCCTGGACGTACAAAACTGGATGACTTTTTAATAAGTTAAAATTAAACGCGGACAAAACTTAAGCAGTGATCATAGGAACTAAACAAAAAATGTCTTCCATCACAACTGACACACTCAAACTTGGAAGTACATCCATCCCTCTTTCCAATTCAGTCAAGAACCTCGGCGTTGTCCTTGACAACACACTGTCCATGCAAAAATTGATCAGTCAGACATGTCAGTCCTGCTACTGTCAATTGCGGCGCATCAGTTACGTCCGGAAATATCTGTCCATTGACGCAACATCTAGACTTGTCGTTTCTCTCATTCTCTCTCGCCTTGACTACTGTAACTCTCTATTGTCTGGTTTGCCTGCTTAATCCATTCAGTCCCTTCAGCGCATACAAAACTCTGCTGCCCGACTCGTCCTCAGAAAAAAAAAGATCTGAGCACATCACTCCTCTTTTGCAACATCTCCACTGGCTCCCTGTTTCACACAGAATAAAGTACAAGATCAGCACTCTATGTTATAAATGTATTCACAAATCGGCTCCTTCCTATCTCTGTGGCTGCCTTCACCTCTACACTCCATCTCGCTCACTACGATCAGCTTCGGATCCACTCTGTTTACGCATACCCAGATTCAAACTCTCGACTGTTGGCCACCGTTCTTTCTCTGTCTCTGGACCTTGCAATTGGAATGAACTTCCTCTTTCGCTTCGTCAGGTCTCCACATTCAGCTCTTTCAAGTCTGTCCTTAAAACCCACCTCTTCCCAAAATAGCCTCCCTTCCCTGCCTCTTCCGTGTCTTCAGTTTTTGTTGTTTTTTTTCTTTCAGTTTTAGAGTTATGGGTGCGTGTGAATGACTGGTACGAAAGCACTTTGATTTGTCTCTGCACAAGATTCAGCGCTATATGAATATAATAATTTTATTCTTATTTCTTTCTTCCTCTTCTTCTTTTGACATTGTCAGAACCACAACACACGAAGATGTACAGAAATATGGATGATCTGAATGAAATATTGGGGGCGGAATTTGTGAGGGGGTCAGGTGATATTACACCTCTCCTGATTTTCACAAGTTATCATTATACCATGCATAGGTGTTTGTGTGTGAGTGTGTGTATGTGTGTTTGTAGCGCGCGTGTTTGTGTTTGAGTCTGTGCGTGTGCGTGCATGTGTGTCTGTGTGTGGTTTGTGTGTTCCTCTGTGTGTGTGTGTGTGTCTGCGTTTCTCTCTGTGTGTCTGTGTATTAAAGACACGTTATTTCATGTCAATTCTGAATCTTCGAAACACATTTACCTCGCACACACACACACACACACTCTCTCTCTCTCTCTCTCTCTCTTGATGTCCTTCTCTTTTCTGATCCCCTCCAAGACAGCCTGAGCCGACAGCCGCTGTGCATGAGCGCCGTGGCTAAATTGTGCTGCCTTCTTCCCTGCCAAAAATCCCGCCACTTTAGCCACACGGTGTCACGGAGACACTAGACCCCCCCCCACCCCCCCACCCCTCTTAATTTGTCCCGCCCGGAAATCTGGGACCTTATGTGGAACATTCCTCCTCCAGCTTCTTTATTCCTTCCTGTTTTCCTCACTCCCCCCCTTTTCTTTCCAAACTTATCATCTCTGTCTGTGCTACTTGATTCAAGTAGGTATGTCATCCAGAGATGCCAAGTGTTAGGATTTCGCCGTGTTTAGTCAGGCACAATCGCAGTTTGTTCCGACGCGACGCCAACGTCAGAATTGTTCCGAAGAGTTCATTTTCGACTACATAGCATGGTCACATTCTTTCCTGCCGTGACATTACCCAGACGCTCTAGACATATTGATCACGGGGCGCTGAAAGGGTTAAGTCACAACCCAAGGCCAGGCAAGCAGTTTATCAATTTTCATGCACACACTGGGGGGTCATTGAAACGTTGCACACCTTCCATTATTTTCACACACCATACACAGCGGTGTCTAGAACTAAGTCAGACAAAACGCCCAACAAAAACAGCCCCACTAAAACAAACATAATTATCCACAACTTGTGTTTCCCAACCGACAGGCAAAATCAGTTTCCCTAACCACAGATAAACTTGTACCGAAAAGGAACATGAATAGAAGAGATAAATAGGGAAAGTCTGCAAACAGCAGCAGCAGCAACAACCAAACAAGAACGGTTGGTTGTAAAATAAGACTTCCAAAAGAAGTGTCAACGTTTCCAAGCATAGTAACTTCTTCGGGGTCTGGGAAGAAATTAAAGGATTTAAGTTCGCCGGGGGGGACAAAATCTGGTGGTGGGGTTCGCTTTTGACCAAAGCCCAGTTAGTAGCAGTGTGTGAAGATGTGGTGTGCGTGTGTGTGTGTGTGTGTGTGTGTGCGCGCGCGCGCGCGTGTGTATGTGTTTGACAGACGGCCTAAGCCCTGTCCTTCAGAGTAGGTTTAGTCCGTGCCTCTCTTGACTCGCTGCTCCTGTTCTCTGCGTGTGTCTGTGTGTGTCCGCCAGAGTTCCAGACATCCGTGTGACTGGTGAACAAGACCCTTGTTAGTGCCAGCAGACCTTGGCGGTGGGACCACTACGAGCCTGCAGAGCACCACGGCTCTCTGGCACAAGTCTGGCAGCGAGTTGTGTCTCCGCTTCGCCCGCCCCGCCCTGCCCCACCGTCCGTTCGTCCGTCCGTCTCAAGAAACTCTGGCATTTTTTCTTCTTCTTCTTCTTCTGCTGCTCCCTCTTAGTTCTGGCACCGTGTGAGGCGGTGGTGGGTAGGAAGTGTTTGTTGGAGACAAGGGTGAATAGATACATCGTGTGACGTGAGGTCCGTGCACTCATCTTCGCTTGGGTCAGTTTTCTTTGTATCGAAGTGGAGCTAAGCTTGTCAGTGTTGTTGTTTGTGGTGGTGTGTTTGGTTGGTTTTTTTTTTTTTTTTTTCAATCGACGTGGAGCGGGAATTTGAAACCTGAGGTTAGATAGATGGATAGAAAGACAGAAAGAAAGAAAGACCAGTGCGAAGGATAGAAGGAAGGAAAGAGAATGAAAAGAGGGAGAGAGAAATAACGAAAAACATAAAGGGAGAGAGAAAGGACAGAGACAAGAAAGAAAGAGAAACAGAAGAAAGAAAAAAATAAGAAAGAAAGAAGAAAAAAAAGAAAGGGAAATAAAGGCAAGAAGAAAGAAATAAGAAAAAAAAAAAAGATAAGATAAAAAAAAAATTTAAAAAACGAAAGATATAAAAGAAAGTAAGGAAAAAAAAATTCCATAATGCATTAAGTTGGGTAATGTGTTATAAGAGAAGCAAAAACAACTTCGGTGGTGATAATTTTATAACTCGCCTGGTGTTGGCTTCTGATCAAGAAACTTCAAGATTTGAAAAGTGATTTTTTTGAGAACTTTAAAAACAACAGTGTCTGGTGTTCAGCATTGTCTTTCGCTGAGCTTTTTTTAAATTTTTTTTTTATTTTATTTTATTTATTTTATTTTTTTACACGATAGAAATAAGAATACAGAAAGCAACCATAAGCTGCAATGACAAAAATGTATCGTTTGATGATATTTGTCATATCATAGCAGCATTCGTTTAGAACAAACCATAATATTGACGAAGCTGGCCACTGTCATTGACAATGTTCCCTGCGTAATAGTGTTATATCTGGTTAAAAAAAGAAATGAATGAATGAATGAATTATCAGATAAATGAACGAACAAGGTAGGAACTGAATCGCACAAACAGTACACTTAAAATAGGGATTTTAAAAAAACAAAACAAAAAAAACCTCGATCTCTTTTTCTTCTTCTTCTTCTGCGTTCGTGGGCTGCAACTCCCACGTTCACTCGTATGTACACGAGTGGGCTTTTACGTGTATGACCGTTTTTTTACCCCGCCATGTAGGCAGCCATACTCCGCTTTCGGGGGGGAGAACTCGATCGAACACGCCACTGTCCTTTCCTTTGCCATGCCAGGTGTCATTAATTCTGGAAGACGTTGAATTCCGATGCCGGAACAAAAAGGGTGCTTAGTCTCCAGATATCTCCGAAGCCAGCCAGATTTACAGGATTTCGTCAAGTGCTTAGCTGACACTTACTATTGACAGTATCGTTTGGGGGCGGGACATTTCTGTCTTCGAGTCTAATTGATAACATTTCGAGGGTTTGATTTTACTGTCATTGCGAAGGTATACAGTCGTGGCTTAAACGTTACTGCCATTGCAAAGTTTTTTCGAGGCCGTGGGTTTAGACTCTCGTAGAGAAAGGTATTCGTGGCTTAAACACCATTTCTATTGCGAAGATATATATTCTTTTTGTTAGACGCTATTACGATTGCGAGGATAGGTATTCGTGGTTTATGCCTGATTTCTATCGCTAGCGCATGTATTCTTATGTTAGATGGTATTACTTCCCTTGCGAGGAAATTAATTTCGGGGTTTAACTTACCCATAGCTGGGAAAGGTGTTTGAGGGTTATAATCCCCAGTGCGAAGATAAACGTGAGTTAAAACGCTGTTACCGTTGTTAGAACAGTTATTCATGTGCTACACGCGATTTCTAAGGCGAGGATAGGTAGCCATGGGTTAAAATGCTATCACCATCGCCAAGATATCTTGCATATTCTTGGGTTAAAATCTATAAAGTTGCGAAGATGTGTTAGATACTACAAACATTGCGCGGATAGGAATGCGTGGGCGAGATACCAGTTCTGCTGTAAGTGAATTGTCAGCATTATCTCTTCAATCAGTGACCTCTCAACATTATCTCTCCAGTCAATGACCTTTCAACATCCCCTCTTCAGTCAGCATACAATCAACAAGTGGTGAGGTACAAACTTTGCGGTGAATTCGTCACCTCTCAATGAGTTAGAATATCCACAAAGAAGATAATTCAATTCTGCCTGCTTTTTTTTTCATCGTTATAAATGTTACGGTATATTCGAACACGGTAATATCAAGACAGGACATTCGGATAGTAAATTAAATGTTAGAAGTTGGAAAAACAAAGGTTCTGATGTGATGTTGAACTTAAACATGGACCTCAGCATACATCTGTGAAAGGAATATTGTCGTTTTGGTTATAAAAAAAAAAAAAATCTCTGTTGTGTGGAGATCTGAGAGTGACTTCATTTTATTCTGCCAAGCTTCTGTGGCAGCACGACTCGTCTCACGTCCGTGGAGGTGTCAATGTCGAACAAAATGTCGCTAAAAAGAAGGTGAGTGTTGCTCCTGTATTGTGTGTGGTCGTTTGATGTGCCCGTGGCTTTTGCAGTGTTGCTTCTGTGTTGTGAGTGTTGCGTGTGGTCGTTTGATGTGCCCGTGGCTTTTGCAATGTTGCTTCTGTGTTGTGAGTGTTGCGTGTGGTCGTTTGATGTGCCCGTGGCTTTTGCAATGTTGCTTCTGTGTTGTGAGTGTTGCGTGTGGTCGTTTGATGTGCCCGTGGCTTTTGCAATGTTGCTTCTGTGTTGTGAGTGTTGCGTGTGGTCGTTTGATATGCCCGTGGCTTTTGCAATGTTGCTTCTGTGTTGTGAGTGTTGCGTGTGGTCGTTTGATATGCCCGTGGCTTTTGCAATGTTGCTTCTGTGTTGTGAGTGTTGCGTGTGGTCGTTTGATATGCCCGTGGCTTTGCGGTGTTGCTTCTGTGTTGTGAGTGTTGCGTGTGGTCGTTTGATGTGCCCGTGGCATTGCGGCGTTGCTTCTGTGTTGTGAGTGTTGCGTGTGGTCGTTTGATATGCCCGTGGCTTTGCAGTGAGGCTTCTGTGTTGTGAGTGTTGCGTGTGGTCGTTTGATATGCCCGTGGCATTGCGGCGTTGCTTCTGTGTTGTGAGTGTTGCGTGTGGTCGTTTGATGTGCCCGTGGCTTTTGCAATGTTGCTTCTGTGTTGTGAGTGTTGCGTGTGGTCGTTTGATGTGCCCGTGGCCTTGCGGTGTTGCTTCTGTGTTGTGAGTGTTGCGTGTGGTCGTTTGATATGCCCGTGGCTTTTGCAATGTTGCTTCTGTGTTGTGAGTGTTGCGTGTGGTCGTTTGATATGCCCGTGGCATTGCGGTGTTGCTTCTGTGTTGTGAGTGTTGCGTGTGGTCGTTTGATATGCCCGTGGCTTTTGCAGTGTTGCTTCTGTGTTGTGAGTGTTGCGTGTGGTCGTTTGATGTGCCCGTGGTTTTTGCAATGTTGCTTCTGTGTTGTGAGTGTTGCGTGTGGTCGTTTGATATGCCCGTGGCTTTGCTGCGTTGCTTCTGTGTTGTGAGTGTTGCGTGTGGTCGTTTGATGTGCCCGTGGCTAGCTGGTTTCTTGTCGTTCCAGTCTGTTTCGTTAGTTTGTTTGTCCGTCCACCTGTGTGTGTGTGTGTGTGTGTGTGTGTGTGCTGACTGGTCTGTCTGTCCGTGTTTTCACTGCTCTGTCTGTCTGTCTGTGCGTTCACTGGTCTGTCTTGTGGGGGTGTTTTGTGGTGGTGTTGGTTTTTGTTTTCCCCCAGCGTCTGCACTTTTGACTGTTCATCTGTTGGCATGCTGGCCAGTTTGTCTGTTTCCATTCCCCTCCTGCCCCTCTGTCTGTCTGTCTGTTCTGTTCTGTCTGTATGTCTGTCTGTCTGTCTTTCTCTCTATAAAGTCTCTTTCTTCTCTCTCAGTGCGTGCGCGTGCGCGCGCTTGTGTGTGTGTGTGTGTGTGTGTGTGTGTGTGTGTGTGTGAAAAATGTAACAGTTTGGCAACACGGACGTACATGATTGTATGTGTGACGTGCGTGCGTGTGTTTGTGTGTGTGTGTGTGTGTGTGTGTGTGTGTGTGTGCGCGCGTGCGTGTGTGTGTGTGTGTGAGTGTGAGGGAGAGATAAGAAAAATGGAAGAGAGAGAGAGAGAGAGGCATTAACACCAACACCGCCACTGACACTGATATTTCTTGTGAAGGCCATCTACCCCAACACCCCCTCCTCAAACACACACACACACACACACACACACACACACACACACACACACACACACACACACACACACACACACACAAGGGGAATATCGCATCAATGTGTAGGACAGGGGAGAGAGGGGTCGGGGCGGAGATGGTATAGCGGCCAAATCAATTAACAGTCTTGAATGGAACGGAATGAGATTGTGACACAGACACACACACACACACACACACACACACACACACACACAC
>NC_134892.1:23339485-23341985 GCF_041734735.1 Babylonia areolata
ATAGGTGGGGAACTTTTCGAGGCTGTTAATTATCCAGGGTTGGTTGGGTTAAATAACATGTCCAGATGTATCTCTGAAACTGACCAGTTGGTATGACCGTTGTAACTGAGTAAATGAATGAATGAATGAATCTTTATTTTCCAACGGTGAAGACATTAGCACTTTGGCCGACTTATGCATCTGCCGTTATTCTAAGAGACACACAAACATGTACGCATATAAATGTTGTTATACTTAATACTTGATGCATGTATAATGTACAAGTATAACACAGCGTCAAACTGCAGAGACACAACATCGCTCACATCTGTACGAAACGGAAGCGAGTAACACACACACACACACACACACACACACACACACACACACACACACACACACTAACACACACACCAACCAGGAAAAAACAACAACAAAACCCTAGCATGAATGCTACACATGAATGATTCAAGTGAAATTAACACAGAAAAGTAATAACATTTAAAACACAGATGTCAGAGACATAAAAGACAGCAAATAAGGCGACGGGTAATAGGGATATGGACAGATAGACACATTATGAGAAAGACAGAGAGAGGGAGGGAGAGACAGACACACACAGAGAAAGAGAGAGAGAGAGAGAAAGAGATGTAAAGATATGTCAGTGCGGGGGAAAAAAATAAAGGAGTCAGTGTTGAGCTCAGTGTCAAATGCGGTTCATGTTTGGTGTCAGTTACATGGTATCAGTTGCATTCACAATCTACATACCGCCGCTGGTTTTCTTTAAACATCTCTTGTCCTGTCTTGTCTCATATTGTTTGCGAGAATCGTAAAAAAAAAATAATAATAAATATATATTAATAAAAATCACCTCTCACAAAACAAAAACAGCGACAACAAAACAAAAAGAACTTTGTGTAAAACGCACAAATTTTGATCGATAAATGAGCGAGACAGACAGCAAGATTGTTCTTTTCAAGCGAACACACACACACATACACACACACACACACACACACACACACACACACACACACACACACACACACACACACAAAAAAACAAAAACAAAAAAACCCCGCTGAGACGATTTCTTACTTGTGAACCTTTTGGGGCGGGAGAAAAATTGAAATCTAAACTGGCTGGCAGAAACTAAAAGGCGAGTGAGAACGTCTCCCATACAGACTGATCGACCAGATCTAAAAGAGAGAGAGAGGGAGAGAGAGAGAGAGCCACAGACATACAGACAAAGCGAGCAACAAGAGTGTCACTGTTAGTTCTGCCCAACACTTTGTCACCGACATAAGAACTCCCCTCCTTGAGAGAGAACACCCTTTGAGGTTGGAGAGGGGGGAGGGGAGGGGGCGTGGGGGGGGGGAGGGGGGCTACGCTGGGTGGGTGGACGGCAACTTTCGCAGTGTTTTGAGTGGGGGCCCCACCATCCTTAAGAAGGTTAGTGTTTGCGGTGGACTTCTGCTGTGTTTCCATACTACTGTTTAGGGACACACACCCCCTTTCGCGAAAGGGGGGCGGGGTTGGCATGGAGGTATATGGATGGGTATTGAAGGGATTTGGGGGGTGGGGGTGGGGTTGTCTCGATAGTTTTCTTTGTGAGAAATTCGGGCTGTTCTCCCTTGGGACAACGTGTAGTTTTCTTTGTGAGTAATTCGGGCTGTTCTGCCTTAGGACAGCGTTCAGTTTTCTTTGTGAGAAATTCGGGCTGTTCTCCCTTGGGACAACGTGTAGTTTTCTTTGTGAGAAATTCGGGCTGTTCCCCCTTGGGACAGCGTTCAGTTTTCTTTGTGAGAAATTCGGGCTGTTCTGCCTTGGGACAGCGTGTAGTTTTCTTTGTGAGAAATTCGGGCTGTTCTCCCTTGGGACAGCGTGTAGTTTTCTTTGTGAGAAATTCGGGCTGTTCTGCCTTGGGACAACGTGTAGTTTTCTTTGTGAGAAATCCGGGCTGTTCTGCCTTGGAACAACGTGTAATTTTCTTTGTGAGAAATTCGGGCTGTTCTGCCTTGGGACAACGTGTAGTTTTCTTTGTGAGAAATTCGGGCTGTTCCCCCTTGGGACAACGTGTAGTTTTCTTTGTGAGAAATTCGGGCTGTTCCCCCTTGGGACAGCGTGCAGTTTTCTTTGTGAGAAATTCGGGCTGTTCTCCCTTGGGAGAGCGTGTAGTTTTCTTTGTGAGAAATTCGGGCTGTTCCCCCTTGGGACAGCGTGTAGTTTTCTTTGTGAGAAATTCGGGCTGTTCTCCCTTGGAACAACGTGTAATTTTCTTTGTGAGAAATTCGGGCTGTTTTGCCTTGGAACAACGTGTAGTTTTCTTTGTGAGAAATCCGGGCTGTTCTGCCTTGGAACAACGTGTAGTTTTCTTTGTGAGAAATTCGGGCTGTTCTGCCTTGGGAGAGCGTGTAGTTTTCTTTGTGAGAAATTCGGGCTGTTCTCCCTTGGGACAGCGTATAGTTTTCTTTGTGAGAAATTCGGGCTGTTCTCCCTTGGGACAGCGTGTAGTTTTCTT
>NC_134892.1:23359485-23361985 GCF_041734735.1 Babylonia areolata
GTGTGTGTTGTGTTGTGTTGAGTGTGTGTGTGTGTGAGTGTGTGTGTTGTGTTGAGTGTGTGTGTGTGTGTGTTTGTGTGTGTGTGAGTGAGTGAGAGAGAGATTAATGTAGTGAGGAGGGGGGATAGTGGGTAGGATGAGGAGGGAGGTGTGGGGTGGGGTGGGGTGGGGGGGCGAAGGGGATTGTGGGTACAGGTGTGTTGTTGAGTGTGTGTGTGTGAGAGAGAGAGAGAGAGAGAGAGAGAGAGAGAGACTAATGTACTTATTTTCACAACAATCCTGCCTACACTTTGAAGCAGCAACAACAACAAAAAACCACAACACAGCAGAAAGACATGGTTACGATGGGGTGGGGGGTGGGGGGGTGACCTTTTTTTTTTCCTGATAATTAGGTTTAACACTGGGCGCAGAGAGAGAGAGAGAGAGAGAGAGAGAGGGGGGGGGGGGGGGAGGGGGGGGGTTGTGAAACGGACGAACAGACACCGAAAGAACATTTTTAATGCCTGCACTTAACGTGAAAAAAAAACGTGACAAAAACCGGATATACACCGGTATATATCAGCAGAGCTAATGCCCTGATAATGGCCATAAAAGACGTAATAAACACAAGATATTGCGGAAGAAGAGACTTGAAAGTGAGGGCGTATAAGGCGTGGGTGTGGGGGGGTGGGGGGAGGGGGGGGGATCCTGGGGGGAGAGACTAGTTGGAAGGGAGATCCTAGGTCCGTAAATCACGCTGTGTGTCAAAGGAACGCCTGCGTCAAGTCTTGAGATCACTTGCTGTCCTAACACCCCTGCCACCCCATGTACCCCCCCACCCCCACCCCTCCCCCCCCCCCACCCCCGCCCACCACCACCCTCCAACCGCTCACCCCCTTGACCCACAAAACAACTTCCAACAGCCATTGTCTGTCTGTCTGTCTTCCCGGTCCGTCAGGGGGGTCGTGGAGTCCACACAGCACTGAGGGCTTCTCCGTAAACGCCCATCCTCCAGTTTACAGGTTGAAAACTGTTGGCAGCCTGACATCTGTGGTTCCCTGTGGAATGCTGGCACTGGGACTGCGACAGAGAAACCCGAAGTGTGGCTGTGTATGGGGGGGGACTCGGAATGAGCGGCGACGGGCGCAATAGCCAAGTGGTTAAAGCGTTGGACTGTCACTCTGAGGGTCCCGGGTTCGAATCACGGTGACGGCGCCTGGTGGGTAAAGGGTGGAGATTTTTACGATCTCCCAGGTCAACATATGTGCAGACCTGCTAGTGCCTGAACCCCCTTCGTGTGTATATGCAAGCAGAAGATCAAATACGCACGTTAAAAATCCTGTAATCCATGTCAGCGTTCGGTGGGTTATGGAAACAAGAACATACCCAGCATGCGCACCCCCGAAAACGGAGTATGGCTGCCAACATGGCGGGGTAAAAACGGTCATACAGCTCTCACTTTGCTGTTGGCCCAAATGTAAACTCATGTCAGTCTGTGATATCAATGCGTCATTGAAAAAACCAAAGGGAGCATGACGTCACTGTATGACGCAGCGTCTCGCCATCGCTGTATGGAGAAACTTGGTTAGGGAATGTTCTCACACGAAGAGGCGAGGTCCCCGCTAAAAGCCCACTGCGCACCCCCGAGCTTTTGGAGGCGAAAGGGTTGCGAGCTTACCAGATAGTTCACATCACGTTCTTGGACATAACAAATCTATTTTTTAACTCCCTGAGCACGTCACACACACACAAAAAGACTCGCTCATCCTCTGCCTTTGACAGCCAAGGGAGATAATGCTCAGCTTACCGGGCTCATCTCTCTCCATTCAACCCGTCGATGTAATTGCTTTCCCCTGATATCCGCCATGACATGTCTTCTCCTTTGCGTGGCAACTCGCGTTGCTAGGTACGCTGGGTTGAAATCGTCTGGGTAAATGTTATGAAACGTGGGGCTTTTTTTGGTTAAAGTGAAGAGCGTGGTAACATTCTGTGTCACAGAATGGGAGGAAGGCAGAACTTTACGTAAAAAAGATTTTATTAGTGGAAGAAAAGAAGAAGAAACCCACGTCGATGACGACGACGACGAAGAAGAAGAGGAAGACAGACACACATGCACATAAACACACACACACACACACACACACACACACACACACACACACACACACACACACACACACACACACACACACACACAGAGATACGCATAGACAGATACGCATAGACAGAGACAGAAGGAAGAGATACATACACAATAACAGACAGGATTAGAGATTCACAGAAACACATACGCACACACACACAAGCATGCACGCACGCACGCACACACACACACATGTACACAGAGAGAGAGAGATACGCATAGACAGAGACAGAAGAAATATATACATACACAATGACAGACGGGCTCAGAGAGAGATGCACAGAAACACACGCGCACACACACACACACACACACACACACACACGCACGCACGCACGCACGCACATGCACACACGCACACACACAGATACACATAGA
>NC_134892.1:23366985-23369485 GCF_041734735.1 Babylonia areolata
CCGGGTACGATAGGTAAACACTCTCACTGAAACCACTCTATCCTTTTCCTGCCTGTCTCTGTCTGTCTGTCTGTGTCTGTCTCTCTCTGTCTGTCTGTCTCTGTCTGCCAGTCTCTCTCTGTGTCTCTGTCTGTCTGTCTCTCTCTCTCTCTCTCTGTGTCTGTCTCTGTCTGCCAGTCTCTCTCTGTGTCTCTGTCTGTCTGTCTCTCTCTCGCTCTCTCTCTGTGTCTGTCTGTCTTGTCTCTGTCTGCCACTCTGTCTGTCTGTCTCTCTCTCTGTCTGTCTGTCTGTCTCTCTCGCTCGCTCTCTCTCTCTCTGTCTGTCTGTCTGTCTCTCTCTCTCTTTCTTTCTCTCTCATTGTGTCTATCTGCCTGCCAATATCTCTCTGTCTGTCTGTCTGTCTGTCTTGTCTCTGTCTGCCACTCTCTCTCTCTCTCTCTCTCTCTCTCTGTCTGCTTGTCTCTGTCTGCCACTCTGTCTGTCTGTCTGTCTGTCTGTCTCTCTCTCTCTCTCTTGTCTCTCTCAGTTTTCAGTGTACAGTGTTCTCTCTATTGCTCAATTCCTTCCTTCCCCCCCTCTCTTTCTACCTCCCTCCCTCTCTCTTTCTCTTCCTCCCATCCTCTCTGTTTCCCTCCTTCTTTCTCTCTCTCTCTCTTCCTCCTTTCTCTCTATCCCTCTTTCTCCCCCTCTCTTTATCCCTGCCCTCTTCTCTCTCTCTCTCTCTCTCTCTCTCTCTCTCTCTCTAGCTTGGGATTGTCGGAAAAAGAAATTATTTCGGAAGCCTTATAGTTATCGAAAAAAAACAAACCCCACTGTTACCC
Organism: Babylonia areolata; assembly: GCF_041734735.1. NCBI lineage: Eukaryota > Metazoa > Mollusca > Gastropoda > Neogastropoda > Buccinidae > Babylonia > Babylonia areolata. Next base: position 23,367,807 of record NC_134892.1, read on the forward strand.
TGATGTCAGTTCCACAGTTTATAATTCTGAATAACTTTGTAGAAAGTTGGATGGTCGAGTTGTCCTTTTTAATCTTAACAATATGTTGTATTTTATGATTTTGTTGTTGTTGTTGTTTGTCGTTGATTTTCTTTTTTTTTTTTTTACTCTTAGCAATGTGTCAGTTTCTCTGTAAACCGCCGTAATTCTTTTGTTCATGCATTGTCCCCCTTGCCAAAGGAATTGTCAATGGCAGTAAAACAATGTCCGTGTCTGTGTGTGTGTGTCTCTCTCTTTTCCTCCCTCGCCCCCTCTCTGTCTCTCACTCTCTCTCTCTCTCCCTCCCTCCCTCGCCCCCTCTCTGTCTCTGTCTCTCTTTCTCCCTCTCTCCCCCCTCTCTCTAACTCTCTCTCCCTATCTCTCTCCCTCTCTCTCTCTCTCTCTCCCCTTCCCTCTCTCACCCCCCATCTCTCCGTCTCTCTCTCTGTCTCTCCCTCCCTCTCTCTCTGACTCTCTCTCTGTCCCTCTCTCTTTCTCCCTCTCTCCCCCCTCTCTCTCTCTCCCTCTCTAACTCTCCCTCTCTCTCTCTCTCCCCCTCCCTCTCTCACCCCCCATATCTCCGTCTCTCTCTCTCTCTCTCTCCCTCTCTTTCTCTCTCCCCCTCCCTCTCCCCCCTCTCTCTCCCTCTTTCTCTCTCCCCCTCCCTCTCCTCTCTCTCCCTCTCTCTCTGTCTCTCTCAACTTTCCTCCTAGTGTTTTTCTTTCCTCACTTTAAACACTCCGAGCTCAGTAATATTTTTTTCCATCCTACACTGATTTAGTTTTTTGTCCGAACGTAGGCCACTCGGCCATCACAGCAGTCTCGCTGCATTTGATTGGCTAGCTGTAATGACGTGCAGTGCGGATCCATACAGAAATAATCTATGGAATCCGTTTCCTTCCAAACAACCTAAACAGGACAGAATCCATGTGTGCGCGTGCGTGCGCTCATGTACACAAACACACACACACACATGCGCGCGCGCGCGCGCAACCACAAGCACACATACAAACACGCATTCACCATGAATTACACTCACTCTCCCTCCTCTCTCTCTCTCCCTCTCTCTCTCCCTCTCTTTGTCACTCTCTCTCCCCCCTCTCTCTCTCCCTCTCTCTTTCTCCCTCTCTCCCCCCCTCTCTCCCCCCCTCTCTCTCCTCCCTCTCTCTCCCTCTCTCTTTCTCCCTCTCTCCCCCTCCCTCTCTCACCCCCCTCTCTCTCCCTCTCTCTCTGTCTCTCCCTCCCTCTCTCTCTCTCTCTCCCTCTCTCTTTCTCCCTCTCTCCCCCCCCTCTCTCTCCCCTCTCTCTCTCTCCCTCTCTAACTCTCCCTCTCTCTCTCTCTCTCTCTCTCTCTCTCTCCCCCTCCCTCTCTCACCCCCCATATCTCCGTCTCTCTCTCCCTCTCTTTCTCTCTCCCCCTTCCTCTCCCCCCTCTCTCTCCCTCTTTCTCTCTCCCCCTCCCTCTCCTCTCTCTCCCTCTGTCTCTCTCTCTCTCAACTTTCCTCCTAGTGTTTTTCTTTTCTCCCTTTAAACACTCCGAGCTCAGTAATATTTTTTTCCATCCTACACTGATTTAGTTTTTTGTCCGAACGTAGGCCACTCGGCCATCACAGCAGTCTCGCTGCATTTGATTGGCTAGCTGTAATGACGTGCAGTGCGGA
>NC_134892.1:23379485-23386985 GCF_041734735.1 Babylonia areolata
AGAGGGAGGGGATGAGAGAGAGGGATGCGGGGAGAGTTAAAAGTGAGTTTTAACAGATATGGATAGGAGAGAAAGAGAGAGGAGGTGAGGTGAGGTGGGGGGGGAGGTTAAAAGTGAATAGTTTAACGGATATGGAGAGGTGGTGAGGAAAAAGAGAGAGAGGGGGGGATGGTAGAGGAGTTAAAAGTGAGGGAGACGGAGACAGAGATAGAGAAGAGAGAGAGAGAGAGGGGGGGGGGGAGAGAGAGACACACACATACACACAGAGATGATATGCATAACGAAAGTCAAATGTTTGAGTTGATTCGTCGATGGATTGAAAGAGAGTGAATGCTGGCAGATGTCTGATGGTTATCAGTGTCTGTCAGAACGTCCTGCAGTCACCAGTGTCATTGTCAGCACCAATGGTCTGTACCTGTCCGTTTGTGCTGTGTGTGTGTCTGTGTCCCTGTGTGTGTGTGTGTGTGTGTGTGTGTGTGTGTGTGTGTGTGTGTGTGTGTGTTAGTGTGTGTGTGTGTGTTAGTGTGTGTGGATGTGTGTGTGGGTGAGTGTAAGTGTATGTGTATGTGTGTTTGTTCTGTAGTATGGTGTGTGTGTGTGTGTGTGTGTGTGTGTGTTTCGTACTGTGGTCTAATATATATATATATATATATATATATATATATATATATATATATATATATATGTGTGTGTGTGTGTGTGTGTGTGTGTGTGTGTGTGTGTGTGTGTTTGTGTATATATAGATAGATAGATATAATGTACACACATATATGTGCACACATATATGTGCATACACACACGCACACCCACACACACTCACACCCACGCACGCACGCACACACACACACACACACACACACACACACACACACACACACACACAGAGGCGAACAGAGAGATGATGGCTATAGCGAGAGGGAGAAACTGTTGTCATAATTCAGTCATTGCGTTTGTGAAACGGATTGAAGCAAAGGGCGTGGAAATTGGCTGTGGGGATTTTTTGATCTGAGGGGACTCCGTTCTGTTTACCACGTTGGGGTTAGGGTCGTGTTCGGGTTTCCTTGATTGGTTGTAAGTCTGCTGCTCGTGTTTGCTGTAGGCGTGAGCATGTGTGTGTGTAAGGGGTGTGTGTGGATGGTGTGTGCGTGGGTAGTATGTGTGTGTGTGTTCGTGCGTACGTGTTTATGTTGCTGGTTGTTGTTTTGGTGTTGTTGTTTTTTTTAAAGTAAAGTTGACAGATACACATACAATTTATTTTTTGTCCGGATGTTAACAATGATGAGGATGACGATGATGACAATGTTGATTATGACAATGCTGCTTTTGCTGCTGCTGCTGATGATGACGACTACGATGATGACAATGATAACAATGATGATGGTGATGATGATGATGATGACGACGGTGACAATGATGATGATGAGGACGACGACGATGACAATAACGATGATGACAGTGATGATGATGATGATGATGACAACGACGATGACGGTGATTGTGACAACGATGATGATGATGATGACGACAACAAGAGTGAAAACAGTGATGATGGCGATGATGACAATGATGACCATGATGATGACGACGATGACGATCTTCCAGGGGCAACGCAACCATGAAGAAGGACACAGCCCAAAAGACCCAGGACCACCCCGCCCTCACTGAGGAGAAAAAGTCGGTCACCATGTCTGTCTGTCTGTCCTGTCTGTCTGTACCCCTGTCTGTCTGTCACCATGTCTGTTTACTCGTCTGTATATCTGTCTGTCTGACTGCCTGTCTGTCACTCTGTTATACCCGCCTGTCTGTCTGTCTGTCTGTATGTATGAGTGTATGTGTGTCGTTCTGTATTTCTGTCTGTCTGTTTATCTGTCTGTCCGTCCGTCTGCCACTTCTTCTTCTTCGTCTTCTCTTCCTCCTCCTCCATCTTCTTCTTCGTCTTCTCTTCCTCCTCCTCCATCTTCTTCTTCGTCTTCTCTTCCTCCTCCTCCATCTTCTTCTTCTTCGTCTTCTCTTCCTCCTCCTCCATCTTCTTCTTCGTCTTCTCTTCCTCCTCCTCCATCTTCTTCTTCGTCTTCTCTTCCTCCTCCTCCATCTTCTTCTTCGTCTTCTCTTCCTCCTCCTCCATCTTCTTCTTCTTCTTCTCTTCCTCCTCCTCCTCCTCCTCCTCGTTCTTCTTCTTCTTCTTTTCTTTCTCCTCTTCCTCTTCCTCCTCCTCCTCCTTCTTCTCCTCTTCTTTTCCTCCTCCTTCTTCTTCTCTTCCTCCTCCTCCCTTCTTCTTCTTCTCCTCCTCCTCTTCCTCCTCCTCCTTCTCCTCCTCCTCCTTCTTCTCCTCGTCCTTCTTCTTCTTCTTCGCATCTTCCTCCTCCTCCTCCTCCTCCCCCTGCTTCTTCTTCTTCCTCTTCTTCTTCTTCTTCTCCTCCTCCTCCTCCTTCTTCTTCTTCAGTGTCGGGAGGCAGCATAGCAGAATCGGTCAGGCGTTGGTCCTGTGATCCAGTGTTCACCAGTGATCAGGGTTCCAGCCCCCGTTTCGGCATGGTGTTGTGTCCCTTGGGAAAGGGACTTCACTCCGATTTTCCCTCACTCCACCCAGGTGTGAATGGGTTCTTGGGCTTGGGCTGGGGGAGGTTTGAACGGCGGAAGGAGAGGACTGGGGCCCCTCCTTCCGATGCCGAGCCCTTGACACAGTGGACGTGAATTCACTGCCCTGATGTTCGTAAAAGGCTGAGGGACCTTTAACCTTTAAACCTCTAACCTTTCATTTTTTTAATGATGATATGGATACTTATATAGCGCCTATCCTTCGGTCGGAGACCAAGCTCTAAACGCTTTACAAATACTGGGTCATTTGTACAACAGGCTGCCTACCTGGGTACAGCCGAATGACGGCTGCCATTGAGCGCTTATCATTCGTTTCCAGCATCATTCATTCAGTCTTGCACACATACACACTCACAGACATGTAACGTTTTACGTGTATCCATGGCTATTTTGTTTATTTACACTGCCATGTAGGCAGTCACATTCCGTTTTCAAGTGTATGCATGCTGGGTGTGTTCTTGTTTCCATAACCCATCGAACGCTGACATGGATTACAGGATTTTTAACGTGCGTAGTTGATCTTCTCCGTGCGTATACACACAAAGGGGGTTCAGGCACTAGCAGGTCTGCATTTAATTATGTTGGCCTGGGAGATCGACCACAAAAAAAAAAAAAAAAAAAAAAAAAAATCCACCCTTTACCCACCAGGCGCCGTTACCGAGATTCGAACATGTGACCCTCAGTCCAACGCTTTAACTCACTCAGTACGGCCAGTCCTCTCTTCTCCTCTACACAGACCCCTCGGATGTCCAGTGGGTGTCTGAATGACCCAACATTTAGCTTCCGTCGTACGAATTGTGGTATTCTTTGTCAACATTGACCTCTTCAGTATGAGCATTCCTGTTGCAATATTTTGATGATGGTCATTGGGGTGAAACGCTGTCGTCTCTTTCGCCGTTCGTATGGAGAGAGTTAATGTGCGTAGTTGATCTTCTCCGTGCGTATACACACAAAGGGGGTTCAGGCACTAGCAGGTCAGCATTTAATTATGTTGGCCTGGGAGATCGACCACAAAAAAAAAAAAAAAAAAAAAAATCCAACCTTTACCCACCAGGCGCCGTTACCGAGATTCGAACATGTGACCCTCAGTCCAACGCTTTAACTCACTCAGTACGGCCAGTCCTCTCTTCTCCTCTACACAGACCCCTCGGATGTCCAGTAGGTGTCTGAATGACCCAACATTTAGCTTCCGTCGTACGAATTGTGGTATTCTTTGTCAACATTGACCTCTTCAGTATAAGAGCATTCCTCTTGCAATATTTTGATGATGGTCATTGGGGTGAAACGCTGTTAACGTCGTCTCTTTCGCCGTTCGTATGGAGAGAGTTAAACACTCGGCTAATACGCTGGTCCTTTATCAGCGTCCTTGACCTTGTGCTGACAGTGTGAAGGAGACGTACAGCCCGGGGAGGTCTGGGGGCACCTACGACCTGCCCCTGGGCGGGAGGCTGGTAGTCCCTGACGGCATCTGCTCCAAGAAGGACACCATCACATGCACGGTTGTCCCCCCTAACCTCAGGTGGCGCTACACGCCCTCCTTTCCCGGCGAGCACCTCACTAGTGAGATCTTCGTCATTTCCGGTACCGGTTCACTGAAGCAGGTAGGAGATGGATGTGTTTTCTCTGTGTGTGTGTGTGCGTGTGCGTGTGTGTGTATGTGTGTGTGTGTGTGTGATTGTGTTTGAGTGTGTTTGTGTTTGAGTGTGTTTGTGTGTGTGTGTGTGTGACTTGTGTATGTGTGTGTTTGTATGTGTGTTTGTGTGTGTGTGTGTCTGTCTGTCTGTGTGTGTGACGTGTGTGTTTGTGTTTAAGTGTGTGTGTGTGACCTGTGTGTGTGTATGTGTGTGTGTGTGACCTGTGTTTGTGTGTGACGTGTTTGTGTGTGTGTGTGTGTGTGTGTGTCTGGGGGTGGGGGTGGCAAGAGAAGATGGTGGGTGCTGGGAGGGTGGGGGCGGGGGTGGGGGGGGGAACAAAAGAGAGAGAGGATTGTGGGGGTGGATGATGAAAGAGATCAAAGAAGATCAAAGAGGCAGCACTTCGCTGTCCAAAGATTCTCAGACAGTGGACATAACTGTAGAAGTCTTCTGTGTCTGTCAGTAACAGCCACATCTGACAGTGACAAGCTGACAGAAGAAAAAAAGAAAGAAGAAAAGGAGAGATAACAGATGGTTGATGATGATAATAATGATAATGATAATAACACGAAGAGCAACAATGAAGCAACAATAAGAAGAAGAAAAGTAATAATAACAGTACTATAAAAAAAAGAGAAGAAAATTTTAGAAGAAAAAAAAATTCAGTAGAAAGAATGGAAAAAGAGAATGTATATGACAGTGACAAACAGACAGAAGAAACAACCTAAAAAAAATAATTAAAAAAAAATAAATAAATAAAATAAAAGAATGGGGGATAAGAACAAATGACATCTAAAGAGGAGTGGGGGGGGGGGGGGGATGAAAGGAAGAAAGCAAAATGAAAGAAAAGAAATGATGGGAAAAAGGAAGAACCAAAAAAAAAAAAGTATAACGAAAGAAAGAATATAGACGAAGAGAACGAAGGAAGGAAGAAAGGAAGGAAGGACAGAGCGACGAAGAAACGACACGGTCTGTTTCTTTTCAGACCAGGCCACGTTCAGTTCGGTCCGCTCGGCGCTCAACAGGTTCTCAACCTCCACCGGTATAAAACCGCCGCATGATCGTTAACCTGAGCAAGCAACTAACTCCACCCCCCAGTCTCACGCGTGGTCCTGTTGTTGTTGTCGTTGTGCAGCACAGCACAGCACAGCACAGTGCGGCACAGCACAGCACAGCACAGTGCGGCACAGCACAGCACAGCACAGCTCAGCACAGCACAGTGCGGCACAGCACAGCACAGCTCAGCACAGCACAGCACAGCACAGTGCGGCACAGCACAGCACAGCACAGTGCGGCACAGCACAGCACAGTGCGGCACAGCACATCACAGCACAGTGCGGCACAGCACAGTGCGGCACAGCACAGTGCGGCACAGCACAGCACAGCACAGTGCGGCACAGCACAGCACAGCACAGTGCGGCACAGCACAGCACAGCACAGCACAGTGCGGCACAGCACAGCACAGCACAGTGCGGCACTGGGTTCATTGCGTCATTGACGACGTCGTCACGATTAATCTTTTTTCAGTTTTGGCCAGCGTCACACGCTCACACTTATACGTAATGATGTGGGCTTGATGATGTCATAGTAGCTTTTGTGACGTAATTTTCTGCTGTTTTTTTTTTTTTTTTTTTTTTTCTAACATTTTTGTACTAACACGATGTATCCGATTGTCTATTTTAAAACTGGAAAAAAAAAAACACCCAAAAAACGAAGTTTACATGGGCCCTAATTTATCACACACGCGTGACTGGATATGCAGAGATTCGGTTTGGAGATTTGAACCCCAGACTTGCGGCCCACACAGACCTATAGGTTTGTGAATACACCCCGGTGCCCGCAAAACCAAACTCCTACCCCCCCAGCTACTGATGGGAATGCAGGAAGGTGGAGAGAGTCCTTCTGTCTTGGCGGACAGTTCTTCCACGAGACACGGAACAGGTCCTTTTCGCCTGCTCTGTGATTGTGCCGCCACACTCAGTAACCTCTGGAAACTTCGTCTATCTGTTCTGCTTTACCTGCCCGCCGTTCTTGTTTTGCCTGTTCAGCCGCCCCCCTTCCTCTCTCTGTCTCTGTGTCTCTGTCTCTCTCTCTCTTACCCTCTCTCTCTGTCTCTCTCTCTCTCCCTCTTTCTCTCCCTCTCTCTCTCTCTTTCTTCCCCCCCCCTTCTCTCCCTCTTTCTCCCTCTCTCTCTCTATCGCCCTGTCTCCCTCTAACCCTCTCTCCCTCTTTCTTTCCCTCCCTCCCTCCCTCCCTCTCTCTCTCTCTTTTTCTTTCCCTCTTTCTCTCCCCCTCTCTCTCTCTCCCTCTGTCTCTCTTTCTCTCCCTCCCTCTCTCAATCTCTATCCCTCTCTCTCGAGAGAGAGAGAGGGGAAGGGATAGAGAGACAGAGAGAAACGGGAGTGGATAGAGAAACAGACAGATAGAAGGAAAGATATAGATAAAGACGGACACAGAGATAGACAATGGCAGACAAAGAGACAGGTACAGATAGAGAGGGAGGGAGATCTATAGACAGAGGGTCGGTGATAGATTGAAAGACAGACAGAGTGAAGGAACGAAACAGCCAGCCAGATAGACAGACATAGAAAAATAGAAAGGAGACAGACAGACAGACAGACACACGGAAATATGGACAACAAATAGGCAGACAAAGAGGACCACACTGACAGAGACAGACAGACAAATAGAGACAAAGAGACAGACAGACAGACAAAAAGATAGATAGTCAGAAGAAGAGGGAGAGAGCGAGAGAGAGAGACAGATAAAGAGACAGACAGACAACACATGGAATGATTGTTTTTTTCCAGTTTGGGAAGAACAGACGCTCTCCCCAGGACGTCGAAGCTGAGCAAAACACGAACCAGGTCATGCTCCATTTTTGTTGTTTTCCTTGTCACTGGTCAGACCTGTCTCTGGCTCCTGTTGGGGCATGCTTTGGGCATGGCATCGGTCAGATCTGTCTCTGGCTCTTGTTGGGGCATGCTTTGGGCATGGCATCCGCCAGGCCTGTCTGTGGCTCCTGTTGGGGCATGCTTTGGGCATGGCATCCGTCAGGCCTGTCTCTGGCTCCTGTTGGGGCATGCTTTGGGCATGGCATCCGCCAGGCCTGTCTGTGGTTCCTGTTGGGGCATGCTTTGGGCATGGCATCCGTCAGGCCTGTGTATGGCTCCTGTTGGGGCATGCTTTGGGCATGGCATCCGTCAGGCCTGTCTCTGGCTCCTGTTGGGGCATGCTTTGGGCATGGCATCGGTCAGATCTGTCTCTG
>NC_134892.1:23391985-23399485 GCF_041734735.1 Babylonia areolata
TGTTCGAAAAGTCTGAAATTAATTCAGAAGACGTAGACACACAGAAGACCGTAAGTCCATACCCCATCTGGGAAATGAATAAAGCACATTTTGATGTTAATCACACTGACATGAAAAAGAATGAAAATCCGAATATCATGGCAACGGAAGTCCGAGTACACCTTCAAAATAGATACCGTGATCATTTACAGATCTACACGGACGGCTCACTATTAGACAATGGCCAAGCAGGTTCAGCTTTCGTTATACCAAAACTGAAAACGGAAAGATCATACTATATTGGTAAAAATCGTTCAATATTCACTGCTGAACTTATTGCTGTTCTTATGGCTTTAAATCATATTCTTGACCTTCCAATTTGCCTTCTACAAGTCTTATTTTGCGTTGATTCCAAATCTGTATTATGTGCTTTAAACTCATCAAATTGTAAGAACAAATCCAAAATCATAATAGAAATCAGCCACATTTTACATCTTTTAAGCTTGAAAGGAACACATATTACGTTTTGCTGGGTTCCTTCACATCTTGGTATTCTCTACAATGAATGGGCTGACAGTGCTGCAAGAAAAGGAACAAAAAACGAACAGGGAACCATAGAACTTTATGTGCCTCTGTCTGTACAAGAGGGTTATCGAATACCAGAAAAAACATCGTGGAACAAAGTCAGAGAATTATACCAGGAAAACGGCAAAACTTTAAACTGTAGTGTAATTAATGTTCAACAACCGGGAACTATCAATCAGTCAAATACATACAGTAATTCAATAAGATTAAGGCAGATCCATACATTATCAAACAGGATAAAATTGAAAGCTTTTATAACTAAGTTCAGCAAAGATGTTAGGTGCATATGTGGAGAACATATATCTAGCAACCATATAATATTCGAATGTCAGAATCTAAAATGTTTTTTTTACCAGACTTTACCAAAAGTTCTTTTGAATGTGTTATTAACAATTCCAATATGTTATTTGCTGTTGGAGAAGGCTTGCTGCGTAGTCCAATAGGACATTTGTTATAGTTGTTTGATGTTGGCGTTTATAACGTTTCCATTTTCCCTAGCGTTGTCTCTCCCTATTCACCCTCCACACATACACACACTTTTACCCCCACCCCCCCTCCCACAACCCGTTTTTTTTTTTTTGTTTGTTTGTTTGTTTGTTTTCGTCTAATATCACTTCAAGTGGAAAGACGTTAAACTGAAGACGAACGATCACACACACACACACACACACACACACACACACACACACACACACACACACACACACTCACACACACACACACACACACACACACACACACACATACACACACACCTTTCCGCCCTCCCACCCACCCACTCAATCCACTCTCCTAACATGTGCGTGTGTGTGTGTGTACGTGTGAGTGTGTGTGTGTCTGTGTCTCTGTATGTGTGTGTGTATGTGTGTGTGTGTGTGTGCACTTATCCAATGCGCTGCCAACCACTGATCCCTTGTGACAGACGTTCATAATGTCTACCATGCCCGTGTGTGTGTGGGTGGGGGCAGGAGGGGGACCTGGTGGAGCTGCAGGTGGACCGGCTGGGCACGTTCTGCGTGACGTCACGCTGCAAGACGGACCAGTTCGAGGTGACGCCCAACGGCGGACTCTTCCACTCCCGCCTCAACAGGATCCTGACTTTCAGGTTTCCCAAGAAGGCTGTGGACACCACCATCACTTACAATATGACGGTGGGTGTGTGTGTGTGGGGTGGGGGGGGGGAATTTGTGTTTGTGTGTGGGTGTGAGGGTAGTTAGGGATGGTTCCCCAAGGATTGCTGTGGACACCACCATCACTTACATGATGGTGGGTGTGGGGGGGAGGGGGGGGCAGGGGGGGAGAGAGGGGGATGTTTGTGTGTATATATGTGTGAGGAGAGTGATTGCTGTGGATATCACCATTACTTACAACATGATGGTGTGTGTTGGGGGGCAGGAAGGGATGTGTGTATGTGTGCTTAAAAAAAAAAAAGATAAAAGAATTCAGTTGTAGTGTGTGTTACATAGACAGGGTACTAGAATCACATTATATCCATTTGGAAAAAAAAAAAGAAAAAAAAAAAGACATAAAATGCTTCCATGCTAGGCTGACGTAAACCTCACTTAAAATGATCACAATCATACATGCGAAATAATTACAGAATGGGAACAGACATGAAACATTACACTATAATCAAACTCAGACATATGATAGAAACAAGTTATTGTATTCGACAGTATTTTAAATGAATATAAAGGACACCCCTGAGGCACTGGTGTAAAGTAGGTCAGGCGTTGGACGTCTGGCCCAGTGTGGAGTGATGCCCTAGAGGTAACGCGTCCGCCTAGGAAGCGAGAGAACCTGAGCGCGTTGGTTCGAATCACGGCTCAGCCGCCGATATTTTCTCCCCCTCCACTAGACCTTGAGTGGTGGTCTGGACGCTTAGTCATTCGGATGAGACGATAAACCGATATCCCGTGTGCAGCATGCACTTAGCGCACGTAAAAGAACCCACGGCAACAAAAGGGTTGTTCCTGGCAAAATTCTGTTGAAAAATCCACTTCGATAGGAAAAACAAATAAAACTGCACGCAGGAAAAAATACAAGAAAAAAAGGGTGGCGCTGTAGTGTAGCGACGCGCTCTCCGTGGGGAGAGCAGCCCGAATTTCTCACAGAGAAATCTGTTGTGATAAAAAGAAATACAAATACCAGTGATCAAGGTTCGAAGCATGAGAGAGTCACTTTACTCCTGTTCCCCTCACTCCACACCAGGTGTCAGTGGGTACCTAACTTCGGTTGGGGAAGGTTAACTCTCTCCATACGAACGGCGAAAGAGACGACGTTAACAGCGTTTCACCCCAATTACCATCATCAAAATATTGCAAGCGGAAGGCTCTTATACTGAAGAGGTGAATGTTGACAAAGAATACCACAATTCTGACGACGGAAGCTAAAGGTTGGGTCATTGAGACACCCACTGGACATCCGAGGGGTCTGTGTAGAGGAGAAGAGAGGACTGGCCGTACTGAGTGAGTTAAAACAACGGAAGGAGAGGACTGGGCCCCGCCTTTCCGATGGCGAGCCCTAGTGGATGCAGTGGATATGAATTCGCTGTCCCGATGGTCGTGAAAAACTATAGGACCTTTAACCTTTAACCTTCATGACCCCCTCCCCCCCCCCGCCCCCCCCTGCCCCCAACAGATTTGTATTTGTATTTCTTTTTATCACAACAGATTTCTCTGTGTGAAATTCGGGCTGCTTTCCCTACGGAGAGCGCGTCGCTACACTACAGCGCCACACTTTTTTCTTTTCTTTTTTTCCTGCGTGCAGTTTTATTTGTATTTCCTATCAAAGTGGATTTTTCTACAGAATTTTGCCAGGAACAACCCTTTTGTTGCCGTGGGTTCTTTTACGTGCGCTAAGTGCATGCTGCACACGGGACCTCAGTTTATCGTCTCATCCGAATGACTAGCGTCCAGACAACCACTCAAGGTCTAGTGGAGGGGGAGAAAATATCGGCGGCTGAGCCGTGATTCGAACCAGCGCGCTCAGATTCTCTCGCTTCCTAGGCGGACGTGTTACTTCTAGGCCATCACTCCACATTGAGGCCATACCGTGACCTTTAACCTTTGTACCTCCCCCCTCCCAACAGATCGAGGCCATACCGGAGGATCGGGTGGCGTTCTGCAGGGAGTTCTTTAGCCATGACTGTGCCGACCTGCTCGTCGCCTCGGAGTTCATCGACTTCGCTCCCAGCGTGCGCTGCGACTTCCGGCGAATGGCCACCATCAAGGTAAGCCGTGGTAGCCCTGTTGGAATTTTTTCAGATCATTTAATTTTCTTCTTCTTCCTCCTCCTCTTCTTCTTATATTGTTTTTTTTTTCTATGCTCCGTCATCTGCACCGTTTCAGTGGCATTACTCCCACGCCGCTCAATCCTAGCCCCCGGCTTACACAGTCACACCCCGGGTTCGTCTGTCTCAGTCCCAGCGTCAGCAGTCCACAGGGAACCATCGATGTTAGGTCGCCAGGAGGCCACACACCAGGGGAGACTCCGCACTGCTGCTGAGTCACTTCGGTGGTGTTCAGTGGTGTCCCAATGACTCTTCACAGAGTTAAGGGAAGAGGGAGGAGGATGGAGACAGTTTTGCAAATCATAAGTATTTGCAATATATGACAGAGCAGAAAAAAGATGAATGAGAGAGAGAGAGAGAGAACAAGAACAAGAACAAAAACTTCAATCTCCAGGCCTCCCGCCCATAGAAAGAGGTCAAAAGTACACAATATGGTGATCACGCAGCGACAACAAAATGTAAAATACATACTAACTTAAACCTGTAGAACAAAAGTGCTTCTTGTGCATAGTAAATTAATTCTAACTTTCATCGTTGTTGTCACAGAATTCCTGTCGTATCTTCAGGGCATTAAATATATATATAAACGCAGAGTTTACGAATACTGTAAACAGAACCATTCTTCAGCAAGTGAACATACGATTGACCTTCAGAGTTTAGATGTTTTTGCAGCAGGTAATTGTAAAGGACACAATTGTTTATAAAATGGTTTTCATCTTTGACAACATTACAACATTTACATGGCTAATTTGAATTACATTTGAATGTTCTAAAAAAAGAGACAGAAAGAGACAGAGAGAGATCGTTTAGCGCGCGTGTGTGTGTGTGTGTGTGTGTGTGTGTCTGTGCGTGCGTGTTTGTACGTGCGTTTGTTCTTTAGTTTAGTGTCTTTTCACTATCAGTGATATTAGACGTTAAAAAAGGGGGGGGGGAAGGTGGTATAACTAACATGCAATTACATTTAACAGTAACAATGCAATAATAATAATTATAATAATCAGAAACCATTAACACAATTCTGAAGTGCATTAAAGGAATGTAGAAATAGGGCTATGAACTAATGCCTGTGAAAGTTCGACCATAAGAACCTCGTCAGAAATAACTTTACAAAAAATCATCTGCAGAATTATTATTCTCTTTGAAATACTTGGGCAAGAAGGTACGTAACTGCTGGCAGTGAAACAAACAATGATACAAGCTGAACTGCTTACCACAGGTGCATATAACATTTTTACTATACTTTATCTTCAGCGCATCAAGTTTTATACGGAAGAAAGTAGAGGTTATTAATTGTGCGTGCGTGTGTGTGTGTGTGTGTGTGTGTGTGCTCACAGTTGCCGCTGCCGGAGGGGGTGGAGGTGGAGGGAGAGACGAGCGAAGAGATCGTGGTGCTGCACAAGGAGGTGTCGGGATGGACGTGGGTGGATTCCAAGTACAAGTTCTCCAGAAGCAGCGTCACCTTTGACGTCAAGAACCCCTCGCGGTCAGTGTGACGTCAGCACGGCCGACCGGGCTGTGAATTTTTTTTTTTTTTTTTTTTTTTTTTTTTTCGTTGTTGTTGGTATTGGTTTTTGTTGGGAAATGTTTGATGATGACTGTTCAAGTTGTATTGTTTTGTTTTGTTTCGTGTGTTTCCCTTGTGTGTGTGTGTGTGTGTGTGTGGTGCTGTTTTGTGGAGAAATGTCCGAGCGTGTGTGTGTTTGGGTGGGATTTTTTTTCTCCTCTGTCTCTCTCTCTGTCTCTCTCTCTCTCTCTCTCTCTCTCTCTCTCTCTCTGTGTCCCCTTATAACTCTCACTTCTTGTTCTCCTCTATTTAGTGTAATAAATGTCAAATTACCATTCATGTATCCATACCTATAATATGCATGCTGTACTGATATCACGATTCCCCCTCTCTTTATGTTACTGTTTCCCCCTTCGAGGGCTGCATGAAAGAACTCATTATTTTGCTTATGTATTACCCTCAGAAAATATGATTTATTCAGTTTATTCTCTCTCTCTCTCTCTCTCTCTCTCTTTGTCTGTCTGTCTGTCTGTGTCTCTCTCTCTGTTGTGTGTGTGTGTGTGTGTGTGTGTGTGTGTGTGTGTGTGTGTGTGTGTGTGTTCCTTTGCTCGTTTGTTTCGGTGTTTTGTTTTAGCCAGTTTGTGCTATCGTTAAGTGGACAATAACTTACATAGTGTGCGTACACACACAGACACAGACACACACACACACACACACACACACACACACACACACACACACACACACACACACACACACACACACACACACACACACACACACACACACCACACACACACACACACACACACACACACACATACACACACGTTGTCCCACAACTTATAACAACAGGAAGCAGCCTATAATCAACGATACATTCCGACAGCGAAACACTAGGAAACTGAACAGAATGCATCCACCCAGAACACAACCGCCTTTCAATGCAGTGGCAGTGGATGTTGCGGTGTTAACTCACTCAGTGCGGCCAGTCCTCTCTTCTCCTCTACACAGACCCCTCGGATGTCCAGTTGGTGTCTGAATGACCCAAACCTTTAGCTTCCGTCGTCAGAACTGTGGTATTCTTTGTCAACATTCACGTCTTCAGTATAAGAGCGTTCCGCTTGCAATATTTTGATGATGGTAATTGGGATGAAACGCTGTTAACGTCGTCTCTTTCGCCGTTCGCATGGAGAGAGTTAAACAGCAGGAGAGAGGATGAGGAGGAGTGGTAAATGGGGGTGGAGGGGGGGGGGTGAGAGGTGGGGGGTGGGGGTGGAAGAAGGAATTGGCATGCCTCGAAGCATCGATCATAAAAACGCCACTGGAGTTGCGGTCTTGTCCTTTTGATGTCAGAAAACACAGCTGGGTTTACGGCCATTTCCTGTCAGTGTGAGAAAATGCAGGTGGGGGGGGTGGAGTTTTATAGACACCTGAAGGTATCGTTGTCCGAAACACAGATAGGCTTGCAGGCATTTCCTGATGACAAATCATGGATCGGATTTCAAGAGTATCTGAGCGGTTTTTTTGAGCAGCGTTGCCACCCGTGAAAGCTGATACTCGTTGGGTTATATTTGTTTGTTTGTTTGTTTGTTTTTAAGCATTTTTTTTTTTTTTTTTTTTTGTGATAGATCGTGTCTTGTTGCGAGTGGATGGGTTGATATTGTCGGGTGGGTTTTGTACTTTGAGTGGTGGTAATGTTGTTTTGTTGTTGTTGTTAATGTTGGTTTGTGTTTCATCTTCTTGGACCACCTCCCGCACTGTATATTATTTGTTCCTGTTGTTTCTTATTTCTTCTCTTTCCTTCTTTCTCTTCTCTTTTCTTTCTTTATCACGTGCATGCGCGCAAACACACACGCACACACGCACACTCGCAAACACACACAAATGGACGCGCGCACGCAGGGACACACACACACACACACACACACACACACACACACACACACACACACACACACACACACACACACACACACACACATACATACATACATACACACGCGCGCGCACACACACACACACACACACACACACATACATACATACATACACACACGCACACACACACACGCGCGCACACTCGCAAACACACACAAATACACGCGCGCACGCACGGACACACACTCTCTCTCTCTCT
>NC_134892.1:23404485-23419485 GCF_041734735.1 Babylonia areolata
GTTTTCGGCAAGACAAGACAAAATATTTATTATCGAGGGTAATAGATAAGCAAGTAACATACTTTTTTTTTTTTTTAATCCAGCACTCGGCCTAAAGAGGGAATAAAGCTAAAGAAGCGGAAATGAGTAAAAGGAAGAAAGAAAAAAAATCAAGGGGACTATATGGTACTCTCAGGCCCATTGATGTTAATGTCACAACATCACGGTACGATTCACAAGCTTTGATTGATTGATTGATGTGGATACTTATATAGCGCCTATCCTCGGTCAGAGACCAAGCTCTAAGCGCTTTACATACACGGGGACATTTGCACCGCAGGCTGCCTACCTGGGTAGAGCCGACTGACGGCTGCCACTGGGCGCTCATCATTCGTTTCCTTTCAGAATTATCACTTCCGGTTTTCCTTCCCTTTGAATTTCCATGACTGAGACGATGAAGAAGTGAAAAAACGTTTTTCCTTTGCATTAAAAAAAAAAAAAATACTCATTTTCAAAACTTAGCCCTTTTTTCTTTTCTTTTCTTTTTTTTATTTTATTCTTTACAGCTACATGAAAATTATGTATCAGCAATTACGATACTGAAGAAAGATAAAAATGATGATCACACGTGATCATACATATAGTTTTTGACACGTGCCTGTGTAAAAATAGACCATCGTTAGCTTATTTCTATTTTTAAAAGAAAGAAAAGGTTTGGTTCTAAATCGATTTCTCTCGATTTGGACGTGGTATGTCCAAGATTAGCACGTGCCGTTGCCATCGAGATTATTATGTCCTTAACATGTAGAATGCAATTGGGGGGGGGGGGGGGGGGGGGGGGGGGGGGGCAGGTCTCCAAGTGTGATGCAATCATGGTCCTCTTTCGGAAAATGACGTTCTTGTCGTTTGATCAGATCAGATTTCCATGGACAGGCTTTGTGGTTTGGCGGCGAAAAATGACACACCGGTGTTTCGTTTGATTCCTGTATTTCGATGATGTGCCCACCGCATGCCAATCCATGAAGACACACGTGTGACTGTGTGTCTGGTATCCAGTTGTTGTTGTTTTAACCCTTTCATCGCCAGTCAATTTAGAGTGCCAAATTTCCTTGTGCTACAACCACAGAAAAGACGGTGTCTACTCTAAAGAATAGCTGTGATGTGTAGAAAATTGGGGCCTATCCTACCACTGACAATTAAGAGCATTAGGGTCATAGACAACAGACCCATGATCTGGTCACATTTCAGTGGCATGGGTGCTGTAAACTGGCTGGTGCTGAAATGCGACACTGGCATTGAAAGGGTTAACCCTCATGTCTTGGTCATTCAGTATGATTATTATGTCTGTCCTCATAGCATTCGATTACCCCTTTCAGTAATTCCTAACAGAAATCTCTCTCTCTCTCTCTCTCTCTCTCTCTCTCTCTCTGTTGCTCTCTCTCTCTCTGTGTAGCTCTCTCTCTCTGTAGCTCTCTCTCTCTCTCTGTAGCTCTCTCTCTCTCTCTGTAGCTCTCTCTCTCTCTCTGTAGCTCTCTCTCTCTCTCTCTCTCTCTCTCTCTCTCTCTCTGTAGCTCTCTCTCTCTCCCTCCCTCTCTCTCTCGTTCCCTCTCATTGGAAGACTGGGCGATGCCTAAAATCTTTACCCTTGAGTAATAAAGTTTTTTAATCTTGAATCTCTCCATCTCTCTCTGTCTCTCTGTAGCTCTCTCTCTCTCTCTCTCTTTAGCTCTCTCTCTCCCTCCCTCTCTCTCGTTCCCTCCCTCTCTCTCTCTCTCTGTAGCTCTCTCTCTCTCTCTCTTTAGCTCTCTCCCCCCCTCTCTCTCGTTCCCTCCCCCCCCTCTCTCTGTAGCTCTCTCTCTCTAGCTCTCTCTCTCCTACCCTCTCTCTCTCTCTCTCTTTTCTTTTCATATGGAGTCCCGTAAATGAATGCGTTAACTGTGTTTCTTGCCTTGTTCTTGTCTGCCACTTCGTGAGTGCTTGCGAACGTGAACGCACTCTCGTTTGTGTATGCGTGCATGTACGTGTGTATGAGAGAGAGAGACAGAGAAAGAGAGACAGAGAGGGGTTCGGGGGCGGTCCGAGGAAATCTTAAACAGCAGCATTGATTTTTTTCCGGTCAGCCCACAGAATTAATGCCTGTGGAGCCAAACCCAGCAGGGTGACAGTCCTGACCGGGCAGTATAAGAGAGTTAAGACACTGGTCGGTCGGTGGGGAACATGTGGCCAGATTGTCTGGAATCGATATTCCCCCCCTCTAAAACAAACTCTCTCGCTGTTTGTTCCTTGTTAGTGTAGAAAAAAGGTTAAAGGTCGCACAGCCTATTACGGCAATCGGGGCAGTGTATCCACATCCACTTTATCGAGGGCTCGGCATACGAACACAGAGCTCAACCCTCCCTTTCTTTCCTTCCGAACCTTCAGTAGCGGAAGTCAAGTACCCGTTCACACATGGGTGGAGTGAGGAAAACCGGAGTAAAGTCCCTTCCCCAAGGGACACAACACCATGCCGAAACGGGGCCTGGAACCCTGATCACTGGTGAAGAGGAAGAGAATTGTTTTACCCAAATAAACTCGTCCCCGGGGACAAAATGTCTTTGTGGCGGTGTTCAACCAAACACCGCACAATATTGAACCACCACCGCTCCTCTGCACTGAGTAAGAGGCTGTCAGATGGAATCAGGCAGGAACTGGGCACAACAGCTTGGGAAGCAGACCTGATCGTCAAGGACATAGCTAGGACTCAGCCCGCGTCGCTGATAGGACCTCGCTGATTGTTGGGGGCAAGTTGTTGTTATTCGCCCAGGTTTCGGTACACAGACGGAAACAGGAACCAGCAGGCAGACAGGGAGTGTGGGTATGTCCGAGGAGTGATATGAATCGACGTGTGTGTGTGTGTGTGTGTGTGCTTCATTGGCTGGTGTTTGATCAACGAGGGATGTGAGTGCAGAGCAAAGAGAGAGAGCGGGTGGGTGGGAATACAGGGGAGAGCACAAACACACACACACACACACACACACACACACACACACACACACACACACACACACACACACACATGGGCCTTTGAGTTCGAATGTACACCGACGGGTATGGTAGTTTCCAGTGCAGACCGTTTGTTGGGTTTTTTGTTTTTGTTTTTGTTGTTGTTTTTTTAGCAGCATGCTTGCCACGCACACCACACGTTCCATCCATCTCTTTCCTCTCCAGTCTCCACAACTCAGCACACAGACAAACGCTCTGACGCGTGCTCCCCCCCCCCCCCCCCCCCCCCCCCCCCCCCCCCACTCCCACTCCCCCCCTCCCGCCCCCACCCCACCCCCCTCCCACACACACACACATTCGGTGGCACAGTCCACAAGAACAGTTTTATTTCAGCCTTCTTTATAGTAATTGTATTGCTGACAACAGCCACGATGATGCTAATAATGACGAGGCTGATGACAACGACAGCAACAACAAAAACAGCAAACAGCAGGAAGGCTTTCTCCCTGAAGTGGAACAGTTATTTAGTTCATTGAGAAATCCTTTAGTCCATTGATCTGATTATCGATCCGAAGCGACGCCGAACTCTGATCAATAACTATTGGTCCCTTTTCCCGTGTCCACCATTTCCAGAGCATGTGAGGTAAATCCGCCATCAGAGATTGTGCTGAATCCTGCTGACAGATTAATCAACGCAGACACGAACCTGGAATGAAAATGATCAAACCATCTTGGTGGGGTTGGGGGGGGGGGGGGGGGGGGGGGAGTCCGTGGCAATGTGCGAGAAAAGTGTGGCTTTGCATTGCGAGAAAGCTCTGGGCTGACACGGGTTAATGACTTCTTTGGCTGTCCGGTGTAGTGGCGTGTGTGTGTGTGTGTGTGTGTGATATTGTAGATGGCAGATAATGATTGAGCGAGTGGTGTTAGGTCATTAAATGTGTGTGTGGAGTGTAAGTGTGAACGGAGAATTACGCAAGATTGTGCGCAGTATAAGAATTACTACTCCTCCCCCTCCTCCTCCTCGTTCTCCTCTTCCTTCTCCTCCTCTTCGTCCTCATTATAATTATCATCATCATTATAATTAGTATCATTATTGTTGTTATCATTATTGTTACTAGTTGTTGTTGCAGTGGTATTGTTGTTCTCTTCATCATCATATCATCATTATCATTTCCGATTGCTGACAAGGCTGGCAGGCTGATGCGCTGTGTCGTGGGATGTGTGCACAGTTGTGTACGATTCATAAGCCTCAGCATGTTGAGATCATCGACCCAGCATTCATCGCTAGCACACAGCAGTGTCGTTGAACGAACTATAGACGCTCATATACATGTATGTATGAGAGTCGACCATCGGAACAGTAGAGGAGGCAAACTGCTGTCCCCACTAACTGGGCTAGAATTTGATTACCATGGTTACGCTGCTGGTCAGGCATCTGCTTGGCAGGTGTGGTGTAGCGTATATGGATTTTGTCCGAACGCACTGACGCCTCCTTGAGCTACTGAAACTGAAACTGGAGAGTGTCCTGCCCAGGTTACATCCCCACTCTCTCGGGCAAGAGGGTTTTAGGACAGTTGGCGTTGAGGATGGTTCCCAGAGGCCAACTGTCCCCGCAAAGCTGCAGCACTGAGAGCCAGTGCAGTTTGGCCTCCTGGTTTGAGAGTCATAGCCCTTCACAAAAGACTAAGTTGTAAATGGTTTAGTATCCATGATGGAAGTAACCTGCTGACTGTCCTCCCTACAGGTTCTGCGTGGTGAAGACCAAACCGGAGCGGCAGCGGAAGATGCAGGCGGCGGTGGGGGTGCTGGAGGAGAGGATGGGGAGGGAGAAGGGGCAGGTGAACGTGTTCCTGTCCCTGCTGGACAAGTCGTGGATGGGGGTGGTGGAGGTCTTCCCTCAGTCCGTGGCCCCGGCAAAACTCCACGCCAGGCAGGAGCAAGGTTTCGCTGTCGTCAGCAAGGTGGGTTGGTGGGTGGGGGGTTTTCTTTGGGCGGGAGTGTGTGTGGGGGGGCGTGGTTGTGGGGAATGTGGGTGGATGGGTGTTTTTTGGGGGAAAGTGTGTGGGCGTGTTGTAGAGGGTGGGTTTAGGGGGCTGGAGACAGAGAAGGATAGGGATACGGATAATTCATTCAAGTACAGCCCATTGCCCTTCATGAAAGGGTGCAGTTTCAGTTTCAGTTTCAGTAGCTCAAGGAGGCGTCACTGCGTTCGGGCAAATCCATATACGCTACACCACATCTGCCAAGCAGATGCCTGACCAGCAGCGTAGCCCAACGCGCTTAGTCAGGCCTTGAGAAAAAAAATTTAAAAAAATAAAATAAAATAAAACAATTTTAAAATAATTTTTTAAAAATAAATAAATAAATTAAATAAAATAGAATAATAATTTAAAAAAAATTTTGTAAATGTATATATAAAATAAATAAATAAATTAAAAAAAAAAATAAATAAAGGGTGCAAACAACGAAAACAACAAGCAATACATGGACATGTCACATTGTCAACAAGAAACAAACATAGTTCAGTATTCTAAGACGTGAGAGTTGATCGCGGTCTGTCAACAGATAGACTGACAAATTGCGAACAGTCTGTACGTGCGCAGAAGCCTGAGTAATGCTAATCTGAGAGAGAGAGAGAGTGTGTGTGTGTGTGTGTGTGTGTGTGTGTGAATGGATTGGGCTGCGTGAGTCAGTGGAGCGGATGTATGCGTGTGTCAGCGAGAGAAGGTCTTCGCCATCCTTTGTACGGTGTGGTGTGTGGGTGGATGGGGACGGATGTGGAGAGACACCTGTGGCTGTGTGTGTCGTAGAAGACAGTGTGAGAGAGGGTGTGGGGAAGTGTGAGTGTGTGGAGGGTGGACGTCTGTATATGTGAGTGAGTCTGTACCTATATCTATATACTTGTTATCATCAGCGAATAAAATCCTAACGCCCCCCCCTCTCATCCTCCCCCCCCCCCACACTCAACACCCCCCACAGGTGGAGGTGGCACCGGAAGTCAGCAGCCGTCCCTCCTACAGCCGGCGGGCGCCACCACCCAGAGAGTACCGCCCCAAACAGATGGCGGGGTTCGAGCTGTCTGACGGCCTGACGTGGACCCTGGAGATGGAGGACGACCTTCAGTTCGGGACCAGCGACGACCTGACCGAGAACAACGAGCTGTGCTGCTTCAGGCACCTCAAGGAGAGCTACCGCAGGTTCTCCATCGTCCCCGCCACAGAGGAGGACAGGTCCCTGAAGGGAGTCCTCGTCCTGAAGCCTGTCGGGATCCTAGACACGAAGCTGAAGGAGCAGCTGACGATGTCCTTTGCCCTGGAAATCCCTGAGGATGTGGTGTCCAGGTACTACTACGTGCCACCTCCTGAGCCGGAGCCCGTGAAGACCAAGCCCAAGCTGGACCTCCCGGCCCTGCTGGCCGCTGAGCAGCCCAAGGTCCAGGTGAAGCCCACGGCGCCCAAGGTTCGAACCTTCTCCATGACGGCCATGGAGAGGCTGACGCAGCCCGTGCGGCGTCCAAATATGCGTGAGTGTTTTGGGGTAGGGGTGTGGGGGTGTTTGGGTTGTGGGTGTGAGGAGGTTGGGGGTGTGTATTTGGGGGATGTGTATGGAGGGAGGGGGCGGGGGGTGGGGGTGAGGGAGGCAGTGTTTGGGATGTGTGGGGTGTTACGGTGTATGTTAAGGGTGGTGAAGGTGGGATGTGGTGTCTGTAGGGGTGTGTGTCTGTGAGGGGGGAGGGAAGGTGTTTGCGTGTGTGTGTTTGGGGAATGGGGTGTTTTGGTGGTGTTTGTGGGTGTGTACAGGTGGGGTGTGGGGGGGCGTGGGGGGCTGGGGAATGGGATGTTCTTTGTGTGTGTGTGTGTGTGTATGTGCGTGTGTCTTGTGTGTTGGGGTTGGAGTTTTTGTTCTGTTGCGGTTTTTTGTCCTATAAACTGTTGGGGTTTTTTTTATCCTTCTGTCTTATTCACTGTTTACACTGCGTCTTCTATCTGTCTTATTCTTGTCACTGTTTACACTGCGTCTTCTGTCTTTTCGCTGTTTACACTGCGTGTTCTGTCTTTCTTATCAGTATTTACACTGCGTCTTCTATATGTCTTATCACTATTTACACTGCGTCTTCTGTCATATCCACTATTTACACTGCGTCTTCTGTCTGTCTTATTCACTGTTTACACTGCGTCTTCTGTCTGTCTTATCACTGTTTACACTGTGTCTTCTGTCTGTCTTATCACTGTTTACACTGCCTTTTGTCTGTCTTATCACTGTTTACACTGTGTCTTCTGTCTGTCTTATTCACTATTTACACTGTGTCTTCTGTCTGTCTTATCACTGTTTACACTGCGTCTTCTGTCTGTCTTATCACTGTTTACACTGCGTTTTCTGTCTTATCACTGTTTACACTGCGTCTTCTGTCTTATTCACTGTTTACACTGCGTCTTCAGTCTTATTCACTGTTTACACTGCGTCTTCTGTCTTATTCACTGTTTACACTGCGTCTTCAATCTGTCTTATTCACTGTTTACACTGCGTCTTCTGTCTTATTCACTGTTTACACTGCATCTTCTGTCTTATTCACTGTTTACACTGCGTCTTCTGTCTGTCTTATCACTGTTTACACTGCGTCTTCTGTCTGTCTTATCACTGTTTACACTGCGTCTTCTGTCTTTCTATTCACTGTTTACACTGCATCTTCTGTCTTATTCACTGTTCACACTGCGTCTTCAATCTGTCTTATCACTGTTTACAGTGCGTCTTCTGTCTTATTCACTGTTCACACTGCGTCTTCAGTCTTATTCACTCTTTACACTTAATCACTCTTTACACTGCGTCTTCAGTCTTATTCACTGTTTACACCGCGTCTTCAGTCTTATTCACTCTTTACACTGCGTCTTCTATCTGTCTTATCACTGTTTACAGTGCGTCTTCAGTCTTATTCACTCTTTACACTGCGTCTTCAGTCTTATTCACTCTTTACATTGCGTCTTCTGTCTGTCTGTTCACTGCGTCTTCTGTCTGTCTGTCTATCTGTCTTATTCACTGTTCACACTGCGTCTTCAGTCTTATTCACTCTTTACACTGCGTCTTCAGTCTTATTCACTGTTTACACCGCGTCTTCAGTCTTATTCACTCTTTACACTGCGTCTTCTGTCTGTCTTATCTATAATTCACACTGCTTCTTTGCCTTATTCACCATAGAAGGTCGTAAGTACCTTTTTTCTCCGCAAAAGTATTTCGTGCATGACATATCATTATGAGTTATTTGCGCGCGTCATTGAATTTCGAGAGGATTTTAGATTTTGTTCTTTAAGTATTCTTACTTTTCTCCTTCAGTCTACTTAATTTCATAATATGATTCGTTCTATTTTGTTTAGAATGATTTTTTTTTTTCATGTTGTATTCTCACGTGTTTTGAGTTTCGTTGTTTTGTGTTTTTGATGTTATTCGGTGTCATTACAGTTTTATTTCGGTTTTGTTTCTTTTTGACTGTTTTATTTTGTTTCACTACTGTGTGTGTCAGTTTCACAAGTTTCTTCTGTTTCCTTACGCGAGACGTTGAATAAACCATCATTCACACACACACACACACACACACACACACACACACACACACACGCCACTTTTCCGCCCCCCGCCACCCACCCACTTCGTCAACCCCCCCATCTTCTCCGGACACGGATGAAGAAACTAAGGTGATGTAATATCTGTCTCGGGCAATTGACTCAGAAACTGATCGCAGCAGTAGACTGTGGTAATTTGCGACCCGAATGCGGAAATTTCTTCTGAATGTTCCTTGCCCACATCTGATATCCTGAGTTCTTCCACAACATCTTGCAGGTCTATGTTACATCAGGCATATCGGCTGATATTTCACGCTCTGGCGCAAGGCGCAAGCGCGCGCCTACACGCCCACACGAAGGCGCGTACACTCACTTTCGCACGCATGCACATACATATTATGATATAACGCATAAGCACACACACGCATAGGCAAACACACTAACAAGTACGCGCTCTCATGCACATACCGTGAGAGAGAGAGAGAGAGAGAGAGGGGCACGCACACACTCGAACGCACGCACGCACGCACGCACATAGTCACGCTCCCACCACACCCACACACGGAGGCATACACACACGCATTCATTAACATACACAGACATGCACACACAGACATTTATAAACAAAGTGCGCACAGACACACAGACACACACCGCTACGTCAATGACACTGGAGAAAGTTTCTGTGCTCCTGTTAGTGGAGCGATGTTTATGACGATTATTGCATTGGTGCATGACTAACGTCAGAAACCCATACCATTTCTTCAACAGTCTCTGTCTCTGTCACCCGCTCGCTCTCTCTCTCCGTCTCAGTCTCTCGCTTTCTCTCACCCCGCTCTCTGTCTGTGTTTCTCTCTCTCTCTCTCTCTCTCTCTCACACACACACACACACACACACACACTCTCTCTCTCTCTCTCTCTGTTTCTCTCTCTCTCTCAATGTTTCTCTCTCTCTCTGTCTCACTGTTTCTCTCTCTCTCTCACTCTATCCGCTCTCTCTCTTTCTGCCTCTCGCTGTCCCTGTCTTTCTGTCTCTGTCTGTCTCTCTCAGGCTGGTGGGCCGGTCGGCCTGATTCCAGAGTTATTTATACATTCAGCTGCTTGGATATTATTACCATGTTTAGAAAATCTGTTTTCCTTCTTTTTTTTCTTCTTCTTTTTTCTTTTTTTTCCATGAAGATAGTTTCCAGAATCATGGACACACGTAATCATACAACCACTTTATAAGCGTGGCAACTCTGATGACCCCCAACAATTACAGATCTAGAACGATGTCCCTCTTAAATATATGCAGTAAGCTTTATAGTTATATTCTTGATAAACGACCAGTTAAGTGGATTGAAGATAATATCATTGGGGAAGAACAAGCAGGGTTCTTAAAAGACCGTAGCACTA
The DNA here is from genome assembly GCF_041734735.1 of Babylonia areolata. NCBI lineage: Eukaryota > Metazoa > Mollusca > Gastropoda > Neogastropoda > Buccinidae > Babylonia > Babylonia areolata. The sequence goes on from NC_134892.1 coordinate 23,414,397, forward strand.
TTGATCATGTTTTTACTTTATTTTGCTGCTGTTCAGAAACATCTAGCATGTAACAGAAAAGCTGTATGTAGCATTTATTGACTTTTCCAAAGCCTTTGATTTAATTTCCCATGCTGAATTGTGGCTCATTAATTATTAGAAATGGGATATGTGGTAAAATCTTAAAGGCCATTCAAAATATGTACAAAGTGGTAAAGCATGTGTAAGATGCGGCAATGGCGCAGGGTTCACATATTTCTTTTTCTGTCTGTAACAGATGACCCTGTAGGTCCGGAGACACAGACAGAACGAAAGAAAGTTGGACGTGCGTATAACTGCGTGTTCGGGAAAAAAAAATATATATATATACATAAATCACACGCACAATCTGTCACCCAGACGCCACAAGACAATCTGCCAACAATAATAGCAAAAGTCAGCTTTTAGAACAGGGTCAATGTTATAATCAACTTTCAGAGACAAAAAGGGAAAACGTTTTCTTTTCCAGAGCAAATGGACGCTTTGCTCACACAATATTAACCTTACATTAATTATCTTTACACATGTTCAACAATTTTTCGTCGCACAGTCCCAGTAATTTCAGGTTCGTACACCGGATTTGTATTACCTCCCTTGATACATATTACTGACACACAATTATAAAGTCCACAGTCTTTTTCTTTCAACAGAAGAACGTAGATTTATAGTTGATTATTCACTTGCAATTTCTTTCTCGCATAGTCACACAAATCAGTTCTCTAGTAAGCCGACGCTGATCAATATATATATATATATCTTGAGGAACTGGATAATCGTTGCTTCTCTTATTATTATTACTACTACTACTACTACCTTTTTCCATATTATAATTATTATTTATTTATTTATGTATTTATTTACTTATTTATGTACGCTTATCTATTATTTATTCACCTTTTTTTCTTTTTTCTTTTTTTCTCAAGGCCTGACTAAGCGCGTTGCGCTACACCGCTGGTCAGGCATCTGCTTGGCAGATGTGGTGTAGCGTATATGGATTTGTCCGAACGCAGTGACGCCTCCTTGAGCTACTAAAACTGAAACTGTTTCTCTTCTCCACTAGGTTTTTTTCTGATTTCAACTTGGCGACACAATGACTAGTCTGTCGTCATTAGCCGTCTCTGGCTTGACCAATATAATTAAAACCATCTCATCCCCCGTCTGAGGTGCTGAAGTAGTAGTAGTCCCTGCCAGCTCTGGCATGGCGCGGGACGAAGTTCTCGCTGCCCAGCTCTGGCGTGGCACAGGAGTGGCATAGAGTGTCGGCGTAGGAGTCAGCTCGTTACATCATGGCGTTGGAGCCGTCTTGTCTTTCGTTAGGACCACGGCGTAGAAACCGTTCATCGTCTCCACGGTTTTGTTCCAGAGGATGAAGCCACACTTCTGCTGGTACAATAATCTAGTTATTCACATATTCACTCACGACTGTGACAAACCAAGCCATCCGTTCAGCAAGTCCAACCGGTCCAAACTTGACGTCATTCAGGAATGGCGTCATGACGTCATTCAGGAGTGACGTAAAATTCATACCTCCTAAGTTCAAAACACAGTTATCTTTCTCTTGCTAGCAGACTATCCTTATAAAACATAACACCACAGCAGCTGAAAAATAAATTCATTCTTTTCCACAATTAGCTGTTTCACAGTATTATTAGATATTCCACCAACCTGCCTAAGCAGCAAAAACACACAGAATATAAAAGAAGCCTGGCAGTCAGGTAAGAACTGAACTGAAAACTGAGTGAATACCATTTCATAAACATCACAGGATCGGGCTCAATTTCCTGTTGTATTTATGACCAATGAAAAAACAGAAAGCCCTGCACACACACAAAACAGAAAGCATCCTGCACGTAAACACACTCGCAAAGAGCCATAAACAAAATGTGACAGAATGATACTGTCGCATTCGTCACACTGTCGGAATGGTTTGAAACAAGGAGAAATTACAAGTCCACAACTGTTTTCAAAGCTTATGAATGAACTATCACTTGACATAATTAACAATGGCAAAGATGGTGTGCAGCTCCATCCTGATATCATTGAATTGTTTACTGTTCTGTTTGCAGATGATGTTGCCTTATTATCTTGCGTAGTGAGAGGTCTTCAGCATCAGCTAGACTTACTGAGAAAAAATGCTGAAACTCTTGATCTGTTGATTTAGATAAATCTAGTATAATTGTATTCAGAAATGGGGGTTACATTTCAAACCACGAAAAATGGTTTTATAATGGGGTTGAAGTGAAAACTGTTACCATGTACAAATATTTAGGTGTTTGGTCAACTATTCGTTTAATTTCTCGCTCACTATGAATGAACAGACCGCAAAGGCAAAATTAGGAATAGTTGAAATGTTTAAAACCTTGTGGAAATTAGGGGATGCCACTCCTGGCATCCTTTTCGCCATGTTTGATTCCCAAATAGAATCCATTATACTATATGGATCTGAAATATGGGGAACCTTAGAAACATTCCACTTTGAAAAAGCCCATATTTATATTCACTCTGAAAAATAAAAAGTTGTACATAGAACGCCAAATGACATGGTTTATGGAAAAACAAATGCCATTTCGATACTGGCTGCACCTTTCAAGAATGACATACGAAAGGTTGTCTAAGAAAGCCTACATCATACTTGTAAATCTAGACAGTGACAATAAGAAATGCTGGGCATCAGATATTCGCAGCATACTTACCATGTATGGATTTGGTTATGTATGGCTAAACGAAGGTGTACAAAATGTAACCTGGTTTTTACGTGCCTTTAAAGAGCGATTAATTGACAAGGACTGTGAAGTAGGATTGAGGAACACAAGAGATATTCTGTATACAGAAAATTTTAATTTGAAACTTCATTAGATCTGTATTTCGAGTAAGGCATTGAGGAAATAATGCATTGAGGGACATCTACATCAGATTCAGATTAGGCATTTCTGATATGAGAATTCATAAATTTCGCCATTCCACAAACCTTCCCGTAGACTTACGTTGCCCTATATGCATACGTCATATTGATGATGAACTTCATTTCCTGTGGTACTGTCATTCTAATGGAGCATTAAGATCAAAATACCTTCTTCTGAAATTTGCACAAGATCCAAATAAACAACTAACAGTTCTTTACGACCGTAAATATATGACCGATATTGCTGAATACATTTTTCAGTTTGAAATTTTGATCGAGCAGCCAAGTTATTTAGCTTTTGATTATCTGTTTGTTTTCCATACCTCTTGGGCTGATGGCGACATGTTCCGACACGTGAAAATATGTAACCAGTTTTGTCCATGTCCACATCCATTTTGTGAACGTCTCAGTGTGTGTATGTGACTATCGTAGAAAGTGGTAGAACATTTTTTTCAGGTTTTGGTGCTTTTGATTTCCCTATTCCCCCCTCCCCTGATATGAGCAGATGCTAAAGTCAATAAACCGTTTGTCTTGTCTTTATTTATTTTATGTTATTGTATTTATTTATTTATCCTTTTTTTGTACGCTTACAGTTGACTTCATCAAGTTTTTGCGCCTTATAAATATTACTATTATGATTGTTAGTTTTTGTTATGTATTTATCTATTATTTATTTATTTATTTATTTATTTGTATTTTATTTATTTGTATTTTATTTATTTTATTTTATTTTATTTTTTCAAGGCCTGACTAAGCGCGTTGGGTTACGCTGCTGGTCAGGCATCTGCTTGGCAGATGTGGTGTAGCGTATATGGATTTGTCCGAACGCAGTGACGCCTCCTTGAGCTACTGATACTTGTCTTGTCTCCCTCTCCCTGTCTCTGTGTGTGTGTGTCTCTCTCTCTCTCTGTGTGTATCTATCTCCATCTGTGTCTCTCTGCATCTGTCTCTCTCTCTCTCTTTAATCATCACAGATCTATGTCTACTTAAATCTCCCTGGTAGACGCCGTGACAGAATCGGTAAGGCGTTGGTCCTGTGATCCAGTGTTCACCAGTGATCAGGGTTCGAGGCCCCGTTTCGGCATGGTGTTGTGTCCCTTGGGAAAGGGACTTCACTCCGGTTTTCCTCACTCCACCCAGGTGTGAATGGGTTCCTGACTTCAGTCGGGGAAGGTTTGAACGGCGGAAGGAGAGGACTGGGCCCCGCCTTCCTGTGCCAAGCCCTGGACACAGTGTAATATCAGTTCTCTGCTGATCGTGGTCGTGAAAGGCTACGATACCTTTCACTTTTTTTGTTTTATTGTATCTGTTCGTTTATTTTCTGTTTTTATCATTATAAATCTGCCTTTGCGGGTTTGCATGCTTTTTATCCCTGTGTGTGTGTGTGTGTGTGTGTGTGTCGGACAACAGCGGAGAAAGAGGCCAAGGTGATCTCTGGCAAGAGTCTGATGGTGCTGTCCAAGATCGTCAACGAGGGACTGACCTTGGCCGTTCACCTTGACCTGCCGGACTCTACCATCACAGGTGGGGTTTGTAGGTGTGGAGGGTCTGTGTGTGGGTGGGAAGGTTTGTTTTGGGTGGGAGGGGAGGGTGGTGGAGCTTGAAGGGAGGAAGGGAGGGAGAGAGTGACGCTGGCCGCTCACCTCAACCTGACTATACCATCACAGGTGTGGTTTGTAGGTGTGGGGTGTAGAGGTTCTATGTGTGATGGTGGGTTTTGAGGCTTTTTTGTTTGTTTGTTTTTTGTTTTTGGTGGGGGTGTGGGGGCCGCATGGATTGGGGGGGGGGGGGGGGGGGGGGGGGGTAGTTGTGAAGGAAGGGAGGGCCCAACGTTCGCTGATAACGAAGGGTGGACGGTGGGCATGGGATGTGGTTGTAGAAGGTATAGGGGGGTGTGGGATGCAGAGAGCAATGTATGTGGGTGTGAAGCTGTTTTTTGTTTGTTTGTTGTTTTTGGTGTGTGTGTGTGGGAGGGGGGGGGGCGGCATGGGTTGGGGGGGCTGGGGGGTGGTTGTAAAGGGAGGGCCCAACGTTCGCTGTTCACCTCAACCTGTCCTGATTCCACCATCACAGGTGTGGGAAGGGTGGACGGTGGGCATGGGGTGTGGTTGTAGAATGTATAGGGGGGTGTGGGATGCAGAGAGCAATGTATGTGGGTGTGAAGATGTT